>NW_015440974.1:391420-394899 GCF_000150705.2 Paracoccidioides lutzii | reverse complement strand
TATTTCATAGAAGTTATTGATTTTATAACTTTATGGGGAAAGAGTAATAGTTTCTCCTTATTTATTTTTTTTTAAAATAAAAATATATTAATTCAATTTTATTCATATTAAATTTAATATAATTTTTATTTTCTGTTTTAAAAATTTTCTATACAGCTCTATCTATGTTATAGTTTTTTTATATAGATTTAGAACTAATAGTAAAATTAATATCATCAATATAATTGAGAGTTTTTATTATATATATACATTAATTCTTGTATAAATTAACTATATATATAGAAAAAAAAGGTAAAATTGAAGATTTTTAAGAAATTTCTATTTCAATAAAGATTTTTTCTTATTTTATTATATCAAAAAGAAGTTGAATACTTGTTTTTATCATGAAATAGAAAATATATTTTATTATCGTTTCTAATAACTTTAAATCTTGCAGAATTAAAATTATTTTATTTTTAAAATATAATTAAAAGTATCTTTTATATCAATAAAAGCAGCAGTTAAAACTAAGTCATTATTTCAAGTTATTTAAATATTATAAATCATTGATAAAACTATATCTATAGCTGAATTTTATTTCCTACTACTCATTTTAATTATTATATAATAGATTAGTAGTAGTGACTAGAAAAAAATCTTGACTTAATTATCTTTTTTAAATTTTCTCCAAATAATTAAATAGAGATATAACTTTATAGAATTTAAAAATTGAAGATTATCTATTAAATTTTACTAGAATAACTTTTGTAACCGCTTTTTAATATGCTGAATGATATTCATATTTTATTAAAGAGAAAAATAATATAAAAAGTTTTTTTCTTTTAGTTTAAAATATACTTTTTATATTATAAAATAATTTATAAAATCAGGTCTAGTAGTTGTTTTAGTAGAACTAGTGAAAATTATTATTTCTAGTTCATCTCTAATTACATCAAGTCACTTCTACTTTGTTTTATTATTATAATAATTATTTATAGAAATGTACTCTTTAGATTTTATTAATTTTGAAAATAAAACTCTCATATATATTTAATATTTCTTTTGAAAAGTACGTACTAGTAGTATATTTTTGATTCTGATATTTATATTTTAATATAGAAAGCTTTATTATTTCTCTAAATTTAATATAATTAAAAGCTTTAAAAATATTTTTATTTATTGTATTTTCTAGAAAGTTTTTTTAGTATTTATTTTTTACTTTTTGATAATAGAAAAGTAGTTATTTTTGATATCTTTATATATATTTAAAAATATTAAATTTTCTTTTCAATCTTTTCTAGCTCTAGCTAGTTCTTTATATTCATTAGTTAAAGTCTCAGACTACCAGAGTAGTTTGATTGAGACTTTTTATTATATTAAAACTTTTTAAATATATTAATCTTTTATACTTAATAGTATAATATCAGTTATTAATACTACTTTATCTTCTAATATAGATTTAGATAATTTAGTATTAATGTCTCATGAATACTTTTCTTGATTTTTTTCTTCAATATATTTATGTGATTAATAACCTTTATTTATTAAAATTTTTAGAATTATATTAATTAAATAATAATCATTTTTTAACTATATTTTTATTATCTAATTATATATAAAATTAAATAATTTTATGATCTGATTCTGAAGCTTCTTCTGAATAATAAATTAATTTTACGCCTTTTTCTCATATAGTTCTTTAAATAAAAAGATTAAATTTATTATTAATTTTTTTAAATATATTTTATTTATAATATATTTTTATTAGATTCATTTATTAATTTAAATTCTTTTAAAATGAATCAATCTATTAATTTATCTACTTTAAAATACTGAGTATAATTATTATTTTATCATAAATAATGAGAATTGAAATCTTTATTTATGATTAATCTTTTCTTTTATTTATTAATAGATCAAGAAGAGTTCTATTTATTGTTCAACTACTATTATCTTCTTGCAGAGATTTTTTATTATAAGTATTAACTAACAGTTAACAAGCAGTTGAAAAGAATAAAATCTTCAATCTTATATCTCAAATAAATATATTGAGTCTGAATGATAATCAGATATTCTATAAAAGCTTTATCTGAGTGAGCCTTTCATCTTAGCTGTTAAACTAATCAGTTTCTCAAAAAGATGAGTACAGTAGACTACAGATCTCTCTGATAAGTTCTCTTCTATGATTATTCATAAAATATATACTGACAACTGATAATCTAAGAGTATTGTAAAATGAGATCTTGCTTGCAGAGAGATTGAAGACAACATATAATTATAGAATCATATATTTCTTTCAATTCAAAAACATTATATATTTATACTGGCATCATTCTCTAAGACAGATTATTTCTCATTGAGAATATCATTGATTTCAGATTGCTTAGTGATCAGTATCATCTCTTCTCTTCATATTGAATAGTTCACAGAATCAGTCAGAATGATAGATTTCTTGATGTACTTCACTTGATATCTAAACTCGGTCAAGATCTTCATTATAGCAGTAGTCCTGCCTTTTTTCTATAGATAGTTTGCAAGATCTTCACTCATTTCATTGTCACTAGTATTAATAATGAGTGCCTCTCTGCTAGCTCTTATTATTTCAACTTCTTACTGAAGTTTTGCAAACTCTAATCTTATCAGAGTTTTTTTACTAACTCCTGATACTTGGCTACTAGAGTCAACTATATTCTCTGATATTTTGTCAATCAGATCTTCATATGCATTATTAAACTCATCTGATTCCTCCAGAATCATCTTATCTATTTCAAATGCTTCAAAGACACTTCTACAGACTGTAATAGATGTAGACAGTAAATCTGCAAGCTCTGAAGTTCTATTCTCCAGGGTCCTATTCTCAGATCTTAGTTTTATCTCCTTTTTGGCATATATTCTTCTGTCAAGTCTAGTGTTCCACCTGAGTGTAGATTGACTATTAATATCATCTAATTGTTGTTTGTATTTTTCCTCATATTGTTGTAGCTGTTTGTTGTTCGCAGTGAAAGATCTTTAATTTGAGAGTCTCATAATCTCTAAAAGGACTATTATTAACCTTGTTGTTCTGTAGGACTCTAAGTGAGCTAGCTACAATTAATAAATATATATAAATATATATGACCTCAAGTAGCCGGAGAATCCTCTAATATATATAGTCAAAAGTATTAGTGAGTAATTCATTAATAGCATCTGTCACACTCAGAGCTAATTTTTGATTATTTGATTTTTGACAGAAATAGAATTCTTCATCCTTTCAATTAATGATAGAATTGAGTTGTTTGAGTCAGAGAAATTTTAGTATCATATCATAGTCTAAAAGTTTAATAATATAAAAGAAGTGAGATTTTTTGATTATAATTTTCTTGCTATCTAAAACTTTTATCTCTAGATTAATGATTTCAAATAAGTGTATTTAATAATCATCAAATCTCTCTATCTTCTGTGAGTGTTAAAATTCAGACAGAAAGAAGAAAGAATAAACAGTAATTATTAACTTTTAAGTG
>NW_015440974.1:319270-391360 GCF_000150705.2 Paracoccidioides lutzii | reverse complement strand
TATGAATAATATTTTTTATTTATTTTTTACCTTTTTAGAATTTGATTTGAAAGAGAATTTGACAGAGATTTTGAAGTTGAGAATTTATATTCAGAGAGCTTGTTCTTCTGAGTCTTGCAGTCTGCATTAAATTGTGTGAAGTTTTGATGAACATCATATCAGATGTCAAAGTGCTTCTTGCATTTTCAGCTTTTCTTTTTAAGTGCTATTGATATATTATTATGTAATTCTTTTTTGCAAGTAGTATTTTTTTATTATATAATTATATTTACTAATATGATAGTCTTTGAAATATTGCTCTTCACAATATTCAGTTTTGTGATGAAAGCATTATAGAAGTGATCATGCAGCTTGACTGCATATTTCTCAAATTCTACATAAAAAGAGAATAGAATCTTATCAAATAGATGCATCTTTCATTGATAATCACTATATTTCTCAAGAAAATAACTTTTAATTACTTGAAGAGTAAATATAAAGTCATAAATAGTTTAATCTTCAGATTATCTCAATGTCTGATATTTTAACTCATAGTTCTAACTTGTTTTGTCTGAGTCAATGATTTTAGTGTAAATTCAGTTATAGAATTTATCTCAAATAATTGATATTTTTAGTTTAATAGAGTATTATTATCATTTCTATTATAGTTTGATATCAAAATATATTGCTACTTTAAGAATCTTGTGTTTATTATTATTTTCAAAGTAATAGCTTTAATAGATATAGAAGATAAGACTTGAGAAGATAAAGTCTTCTAGTTTCTTGAGATTTTTTTTTCTTAAACTCATTTGAGAGTTTTCAAATTGATATAGAATGAGACTTGAAAGAAGTAAGATTAATATTAATAATATAATTAATAAGCAAGTCAGCCACATAAGTGAGTCAGCTATTTTCCTCTTCACTGTATAACAAAAATGCCTTTAAAGTCTCAACTATAAAGAAAAACTAGTAAATTATATTATAAATTATTTTCCATATGCTTAGAGCATATACAGGCAGTATGCTCAATAATTTCACATACACTACACTGTGGTGCTGCACATTTTTGTGATTGTGACTTAGCAGTCTCAACTACCCTCTGCTTCCATTCATTGACTCTTCATATGTGATTCAAGCCTTCTTCAATTCTCAAAGTACTCTCTTGAGCTATATATGCATAGCCTCTTTCTCACTTTTTCTTTTGTTTAATATTTGCAGTCTTTAACTCTCTGTTTTTAGCTATTAGAATAGCAGCACTGTGCATTGCTATTTGACACCTCTTGATCAGCTGACTTAGAGCATGATTGATTAGACTGAGTGAGTTCTACATACAATGCTTGATATATCTTTTAACTTTCTCAGCCTGTTACTTCAATTGATATATAATATGTGATGTGGCTGTAGCCCAAGAGGCCTGAGAGCTGTGAGAGGTTTCTGGGGAGATGGAGGAATGCATCATGATATTAAGCTGTGAGAGAATCTGCTCAAAATTGTACAAAATCAGCTCAGCAGCTCTAAAGCTGCTTTTGATATTGCTCTCAATCAGGGCCTGTATCTGAGCTGCAGAATAGAGACTCAAAAACTTCTCCTTGTCAATATGATTGATCTCAAGCTGCATCTGATTTTCCACTCGTCATCTGTATGCAGTTTTCAGGGGTGAGAAGCAGTTAACATTCAATGACTGAAGAAGATGGAAGGAATGTGGCAGCATGTAGAGGACAATGATCTAATTCTCAGTACAAAATTGATCAAATCCAGCTGAGGCATAGCTTCAGTGCCAGTCTAGAATCAACAGTTGATATCTGCTCTTCATATAAGATAGAATCTCCTTGTTGAACATCTCTTTCAGCCAGTATAAGATCAGCTGGTCAGTGGTTCAGCTATTCTCACTGATTTCAATCACCTAGTCATGTAGTAGTCCTTTTATCTTGTACCAGCAGGATTGATGCATCTTTTCTTTGAGAATAATCATTGTATGCAAGGCTCAGTCAGTTGCATTAACTTCAGTAATAACAATCACTCATTCCTGATCTTCAGACTGTACAAGCTTGAGATTCTCAGCTCTTTCAGATTTAGTCATCACTCTGGCAGTCTCAATTACACTCATCTGAAACTCAGTCTTATTAAAGTTATAGATATCATCTTTCAGAATCTCATACTTCACAATAATATTTCATACAAGTTCAAACCACTCACAGATAATCTCAGAATTCTCATATAAAGTCTGCTGATGATCATACTTATGTGAGAACTTAAATTTCAGCTCATCATGATACTTGACAAAGTTTTATACTCAGCATTTACTCACTGTGAGTGAGGGGTTGAATCCTCAGCTGGCAAGAAGAAGGTTAGTCATTTCTCATACAGCTGCAACCTGGAAAGGCTGACCTCATTTATTCATGACTAGAATCCATTGAATAAGAGATTCTTCCTCTGTAAGACTAAGTTTTTAATTCTTTGAAGAAGTATTAATATATGCTGTATGATCATGTATCTGATCATCTAGAGTAAAATGTGAAATATCATACAGCTTTACTGCAGCTCATACACTTGAAATTTGACCATTTTTAAATACTTAAATGACTAAAAGAAGTCTTCCTTTCTGAGTAGAGGCTTTATTTCTTTGTATGATTGACATTTTTGATGATGAAGATATTGTTTTAGGATGAGATAAAAAGTGGCTAACTTGCTTATGTGACTGACTCACTTATTAATTACATTAATATGATTTGTTGACTCTGCTTCACACTACTTGCTTCTAGAGATTTGAAGTTCTGAACTAAAAGTATTAACTTATTGTTATAGTTCAAGAATCTTTTTATATATCTTTTGATATTCTTATTCTTATTAAACTATCTGAATCTTCTTATCAATTAATGTAAGAAGTACTTCAGTATTTCTTTCTGAAGTCAGACTTGATAATTGTTCATAAAAGGTTTTTTCTATACACATTTCTTTGTTAAATGTTGCATATGAGATATAAATCTGTAGATTATATTTTGAACTTATTGTTATAGACTTAATAGACAATCTCTTTTAGAGTGATTAGAAACTATGAGAACACTTAGAATGAATAAACTGAGTATCAAAAGAAAGTATAAGAGTTTAAACTCTATAACTAGAATTGTAACAGATAATATTTATAGATATGATAAGTATTACAAAAGAAAGAGAATAATGATGAATAAAAATATATGTATAGAATTGAATAGTAACTAATTACTGAATCTCTTGAAGAAATTTTGAGAATTTAGAGTATTTATATATATAAATAAGTAGCAATAGATTTTATCTCTAATCTTTCATAAAATGAGAAATTAATAATATAGTAATCTAATTCTTTATAAAGTACTGATTCTATTTTTCAGAAAGTACTAATTTCAAAGAACTAATTTTTGAGAAGTGCTGATCTGTGCTGATTCTGAGTACTGAATCTTGAGATGATACTGATTCTTTAAAAGATACTAATTATAAAATGCTTTGATAAACAGTGTGAAAAGGTAAGTACTTTAGTAAATAGTGTGATAAGCAGTGTGAGGGTAAGAAGTTAGTATAGAGAGTTTTAATATCACAGTATTAGTCTGAATATCAAAATATATTAGTAAATATGCTAAGTCAATCAGAGCTTTAAAAAGATAGCAATAGCACTTAAATGTAATTATTTTTCAAGTCAAAGAAATTAAATTTATAAATTATCAAGAAATTCATTGAGATTAAGACTTTAGATACAAATATATATAATTCTTGATGAAGTTGAAAAAAGAAACAGAAAGATAAAGTTATTAAGATCATAATGTAAAAAAATAAAACATAGAGAATAGCTTTGAGAGCTAATGAATAAACTTATATATTTTAAAAATACTTAATAATATTAATTGAAAAAGATTTTACTCTTTAAATATATTTTTTAAAGAAAATTTATAAGCAGTTATCAATAACATACTTTGAAAAAAAAAACTACATTTACTAATGAAGATAAAATATTACTAATATAATTGAATTAAGAATATAAATTGATATATAAACAATTGTCTAATGTATTGATGAATAAAAATCTTTTATAATAAAATCTCAGAGCTGCTGAAGCTGCTATCAAATTCTAATAGAGTTTAATAGTATATTTCAATTAACTTCATAAATAGTTAACTCTATGATAAAAAAGAATTATAATGTAATATTGATAATTATCTATCAATTAAGTAAAAAGTTTGTATTTATTCTCATCATAAAAAAGACTAATGTCAAAGAGCTGATAAAACTATTTTTAAAATACTACTATGAGTAATATAAAATATCATATTCAATTATATCAAACTATGAATCATAATTCATTTCAAACTTTTAAGATGAGTTCATTAAATAATTAAGAATTAGACTGAAGCTTTTATTAGCTCATTATATATAAACAGATAATTAGAAGACTGAATTATTAATTAATACCTGACAATCACACTCTATCTGTCTGTATGTAAATTACTATCAGAACAACTAAAATAAATAATTATTAATAATAAATGAATCAACTGAAATAACATTCTATATAATCGTCTACAGATATGAATTTCAAATATTCTTTGATTGAAAATTATTAACAAAAACATTATCTAGAAAGAAAAAACTCAAATAAGAAGATACTTAAAAATATATTATTTAAATAAAGAAAATTTAAAAGCTGACAGCTGACAATATAAAAAAATAAAAGAAATAATAAAATTATAAATTAACAAATATTGTTATTAATTAAACTTTGATATAAAAGATAAAATCTTTCTGTTATTCAATAGTTATAGAACTCAATACCTTAGCAGAAAGCTTACAAAATAAAATAAAAATCCTTTTGAGATTAGTAAAAAGATTGATAATAGCTATAGACTAAGTTTATTAAAAAAATATAAAAATTCACTTAATATTTTTCTTTGATAAATTATAAAAAGCTACAAATGATCTTTTATCAGAATAACTAAATAAGATATCAGAACTAATTAAGATATAGAGTAAAAATGAGTAAAAGATTGAAAATATTCTAATGAGCTATATTGTTTATAAGTAACTTCAATATCAGATAAAATAACTAAATTTTGATAATAATTTAATATAATATTCAGTATAAAATCTTAATAAATTATTATATCTAATTTAAGAATTTTATATTGTAAATTTATCAAAAATAAAATCTTTAAAATAATTAAATAAATAACTAAAGACTTGAAAAAAGAATAATTATCTAATAGATATAATAGATAATAATTTATTAATATAAAAGTATATTTAAACTAAAAGAAAAATAATATGATAATATAAAACAGACTTTATTCAGACTTCTTAATAGTATAAGATTATTAAATTAAGATAATTAATAATCACATCTATCTAGCAACAGCACAATAATTAATCTTATAATTACTATGCAAATAAATATCCTATAAATATGAGAATTATCTAGCAACTGTATTAAAATAAGAACTATAAAAATAGAGTTTTTCTTGAATTATCTTAATATTTTATTGAGATAGCTTATATAGTTGATAATTAAACATCTATTTCATTTATATTTAAATTAAAACTATTATAATTATCATTAAATTCTAACTATTTTACTTAATATTAAAGCTTTTCACAAGAAATATGACTTGCTAAAATATTTTTAATCTATTATTTATTTTCAACTTATATCTTAATTAATTCTAATATCTCGTTTAGTTATTCTGATAGAGAATTATTTATAGCTTTTTATAACTTATCAAAGAAAAATATTGAATAAATCTTTATATTATTCAATAATATTAATCTGTGTTATAGTATAGCTATTTATATATAAATTAAGATTAATTTAATCTGCTATATTCTAAAAATTAATCTGTTTTAATCTCAATCATATTTAATTATTTTTATTAATTTGATTTGATTTTAATTATATTTAATTACTTATATTAATCTGATTTGATTCTTAATCATCTCTGCTCTAAAAATTGATTTAATTTAACTTTTAATCATTTTTATATATTTTATCTACTTGTTTATTTTTTTTTAATTCTCAATTTAATATTTTCATTACACCTGCCTAGTTAAATAAATGAATTGAAGCTATTGTTTTATTATTATTCTGATTCTAGTTGATTTATTATATAATATTAAACTTATTTTTCTTAAAAAGCTCTGGAGATTGAGTAGCAGGCCTCTATATGTCTACGTTCATGTAAGCTTTTTAGTAGTTATAATCACACTGAATGATCAAATATATATTTATATCTATATCTGCATTTGTATCTGTGATTATATAAGCTTTTTAATGATTGTAAGTATGTTGAATGTTCAAAACTTTTATTATATTCAAAGTTTATATCTGAATAAGCTTTTTAATAATTACAACTATACTGAATATTTAAAATCTTTATTAATTTTTATTTTTTTTATCTTTATTGTAGAAGTTTCTTGCTACTCTTTACTAGAAATTTGAAAATACTACTCAATAACTTTACAATCAAAATTAATAACTTTTAATCTTGATTTTAATTTTATAAAAAGCTATTCTTGTCTGATTTTGAATAAATCTCTGATAGTTTTTATTATTAAATTTGAATATATTCTCTATATATAAAGTCAGATTTTTCAAAGATATCTCAACTTTATCAAGATTTTAATTTTATCAATATGCAATCATCAAGTTTAACAGTCAAATCTTCTTTGAATATATAAGAAATTTCTATAGATTATTCAGCAATTACTTCTAGTTTTCTCTTTTTATCTTTGCTACATACTTTTTAACTGATTTACTTAATAGTTTAGCTTACTCTGATCATCAGCTCACTATGATTTTATTAAATTCAACTTAATATTTTTGACCTTTTACCTGACTTTCTATCATATACCTCATTAAGAAAGCTATTAATTATATATGATATAAATCTCATAAATATTGAGTTAAAAACTGCTATTTCTATTCACATTCTTCTAAGCTCTAGTACTATTAAACTGTTAAATAAATTTCAGTCTTTAAATAAAAATCTCACAATAATGATTTTGATGTTAATGAGATATAAAAAAAATCTATAAAAATCTAATCAATGATAATTAAAGTAATTAATTTATTGATAAAGTTAATAAATTTTTATTTTACTTTTTTCTTACTTTTAATATAGCTGCTTGAGAGCAAGTACTTTTTTAAACTTGAGAGTGATATTACAATATAACTATTTGTATATAAATTAAAATTGATCTGTTTTACTATACTTTAAATATTGTCACAGCTTCAGCTAGGTGCAGGTGAACTGGTGTTTGATTGTCAACTAGATAAGCTATCTGAGTGAATACTAAGATGATTTTTAAAAGATGAGTTTGAGGAAGGCTCTGTTTATATAGCTCTTTTTCTCTAGTGCTATTGCTATGTGATTGCTATATTTATGTATTATTCATACATGAGGTAATTGTAGGGTTGTTTGCCATTGCCTAGGCAATTGTTGTTTACTGATCACTTTGACCTGTATGATGACTGATTATCTCAGTCTGTATGATGACTGATCGTTTCAGCCTGTATGATGATCAATCACCTCAGTCTGTGATGATTATGCTATCAAGAAGGTTGAATATAAGCCTGTTCTACACCATCATATTACCTCTTCTTGAAGTCTAGACATACTTTTATGCTGATAGGTTATCATCTGCTTCATCTGCTAGATGATTGTCCTTTTCCAAGCCTTCAGTCATTTACTTAATCATTTTGAAGGCTCTGCTTTTGTTTGAATTTGCAGTGTGAAATTGTCAAATCAGATGTGGTAATCCCTTTAGATTTTATGCTGAATATCATGTTAAATCTTTATCAAATTCTAGCTATTTTATTCAGTATTGAAGCTTCTTATAGGAGATACAGCTTGCTAAAATGTTCTCAACTTCCCACTCATTTTCTTCTTGTATCTTAACTGATTTTGATGTTTTATTTAGCTGTCCTGGTAGAGGGTCATTCATAGCCTTTCATAGCTTATCAGAAGAGAATATTGAGTGAATTTTTATGCTGTTTGATAGTTTTAGTCTGTAGCTATTGCCTACTCTCTCAATGATCTCAAAGAGACTTTCATTTTACTCTGGGAGTTTCCTGCTAAAGTGTTGAATTCTATA
Organism: Paracoccidioides lutzii; assembly: GCF_000150705.2. Taxonomy (NCBI): domain Eukaryota; kingdom Fungi; phylum Ascomycota; class Eurotiomycetes; order Onygenales; family Ajellomycetaceae; genus Paracoccidioides; species Paracoccidioides lutzii. Next base: position 383,269 of record NW_015440974.1, on the reverse strand, counting down.
GTTCTTTAGTGACAAAAAGACTTTATCTCCTATGTCAAAGTTTAGCTCATGATGATGCTTGTTAATCTGTAATTCCATGGTTTCTTACATCTTTTTCACATTGTCTGCTGCTAGCTTTCAGATTTTATCTATTTGAATGACATACTGTCTAGCATCTTTTTATTTAAGCTTCTTTCCTCTAGATAATATCTTAGACAGTAGCTTTCAATTGAAGGACATTCAAACTTCATATTCATAAGCTGTTAGAAAGAGTATCATCCTAGTTGATTCATTCATCAGAGCTTCAGTTGTATAGTCCATCATTGACAGCCACTCATTTTAGTTGTTTTGATAGTAATTTACATATGGACAGAGCTTAGTTGCCAGATATTGATTCACAATCTCAGTCTAACCATCTGTTTATATGTGATGAGCTGATGAAAGCTTCAACTTAACTCTCAATTATCTGATAAACTCACTTCAGAAGTCTGAAATAAATTGTGATTCATAATCTGATATAATTGAATCTGATACTCTATAATATTTATAGTAGTGCTTCAAGAACAGTCTCATTAGCTCTTTGATATCTGCCTTTCTTGTGGTAGAAATAGATATAAACTTCTTGCTTAGTTGACAAACAATCATTAATATTACATTATAGTCTCTTTTTGTCATAGAGTCATTCATGAAGTTCATTGAGATATGCTGCTAGGCTCTGCTGAGGATTGATAATGACTTCAGCAGTTCTGAAGTTTTATTTTGAGAGATCTTCATTCTTCAGCACACTAAGGCAATTGTTCATATACTGATCAATATCTTTGATTCAGTCATTTCAGTAGTATCTTGCTTTCACTAGCAAGTATAGCTTTTCTTTCTCAGAATGCACTGTAGATGACTGCTTGTGAATCTCTTTTAGAAAATACACTCAGAGAGTAGAATTTTTCTCAATTAATATCACTAAATATTCTTCAAAATATAAAAGTTCATCTATTAGCTCTCAGTGCTATTCTCTCTGTTGTGCTTTCTCATATCCTGGTCTTAGTAATTCTGCTTCTTTGTTTCTTGCCTTGACTTTATTAAGAATGTGTGTATCTGTGTTTAAAGTCTTGACCTCAATAGATTTTTTGATGATATTTGAGTTTAATCTCTCTGACTTGAGAAATAGTTGCATCTGAGTACTTTTGCTATCTTTCTGAACCTCTAGTTGATTCAGCACATCTGCTAGTGTATTCTGACACCTCAGTTGATACTGAATTAGAAAGTAAAATTGAAAAAGAAATTCTGCTTATTATACTTATCTAGCATTGAGATTCTTAGTTGTCATGAAGTACTCAAGGGCCTTATAATCAGTCAAGATCTTGAATCTCTTTATTCTTTGAAGGTCTTTCAGCTCAGCATGTTATTCTGCCAATACCCTCACAGTTGCTAGTATCTTCTTATCATGAATCTCATAGTTTTTCTCTGCTTCACTTATTAAAGTAAAATAGAAGGCAACTGAATATCACTGCTTATTCTCACATAACTGAGATAGAACATTAGCTATAGCATCATCTGAGATATCAGTCTTCACTTGAGTCTCTCAATTTGAGTTATAATAATAGAGCACAGGGGCTTCAGACAAAGCTCTCTTCATTTGATCAAAAGTGCACTGACAGGTCTCATTTCACTTAAAAGATTGATTCTTCTAGATGAGCTTAAATAGTAATTTCATAATCTGACTATAATTCTTGACAAAATACCTATAGAAGTTGCAGAATCTCAAGAAAAATTGAACTCCCTTGACTATACTAGACACTATTCATCTTGATATTACTACAACCTTTTCTGAGTCCACTTTAATCCCTTGATCAGTGATAATAAAACTCAAGTACTTTGTTTATTGGACATGAAACTCACATTTTGAGATGCTTGCCTGTAGTTCAGCTTCTCATAATTTAGTCAATATTTTTTTGATATGCTACTTGTGTTCTTCTAAGATTTTGCTGTAGATAAGTAGGCTATTTACAAAAGTAGTCATGAACTGATTTAAATAGTCAAAGAAGGTAGTATTCATAAAGTGTTGAAAGATTACTAGGCTATTGCTTAGGTCAAAGAACATAACCTTATACTTGTAGGTCTCATAACATATTCTAAAGGTAGTCAGATCTTCAGTTTCAGAGTATATGTATATTCAATAAAAACTTTGACAAATATTCAATTTGATAAAGAACTTAACTCCATTTAATCACTTTATTAGCTCATCAACTAGTGGAATTGAGTATCAATTCTTCTTTGAAATTGTGTTAAGCCAGTAGTAGTTCATGCAAAACCTCAGCTTGTCTGCAGTATGAGCTATAAGAATTGAAGAAGCAAATGAGGAAGCTACAGATAAAATAAAGTCTTTTTATAGATTGATTTCAAGATACTGCTTGACAGTTTCAAGTTCCTTCAAGCTCATTCTGTATAGTAGTGTATGATCAATAGCTTTATTCAGATCAGCTCTTTTCTCAATCTTAATCTTATAGTTCACATTCTTTCAGAAGAGTAATAATTGATTAGAGGCAGACAGTCTTTGAGAAAATATCATAAAATTCCTTGTAGTCTGCTGGCAACTGTTTATTAATCATTTGTTCATTCTTTAGTTCTATATTAATAATAATCTTCTTTTTCTCAATAATTTTATCTATCTCACAGAGACTTGAAATAAAGACCTCTGACTTCTTGCTTCTTTCATGATAATAAAAGATCATATTCTTAATAAATGTCATTCTTTGCTATTTGTCTGATTCATTTCTTCATTGAGTCTTTACAGACCTTTCAGCAACTTTTTACTTAAATTCTTTATTGATAAGTCTATCACAGTAGTTTGCATCTTGTTGATGATCTGATCTCACTACTGATCTCTTCAAAATCTTCCTTGAAATCATTACATTATATTTTTCTGATATCTCATTCTCAATTGTCTATGTGCTTAGTCAAACTAGATGTTGATTTTTCATGTCTAACTATGTTTTCAGCTTTATCAGCCAGGACTATTTTAGAATCATATCAGTGCTTCTCAGATTCATCATTAGCATTAGTGTGTTGAGAAACCTTCAGCCATCTATCTACAGATGCAAGGAGATGATTTCTATGATTGAGGTTTCTCTTTGTTTATTGAATTCCATAACCTGGTGATCTTTCATCAGCTTCTCAAGATTTGCCCTTAAGGCTTTGACACAGTTGCGTGCAAAGTTTATGTCAATAAGAATATAGCAGTTTGCTCTAGAATTCACTAGTGCTCTTGTAGAAATAGCATATTTATTAAAAGCTACTTTAATATATACAATAAAAGAGTTCCTACTCATTAACTAGTCTACATTCAAAGTTTTTAATGCAACTATCTTATCTGAGAAGGAGGCTTTTCTCAGATTTTATCTTTTTCTGACTTGATAACAGCAGCCTCAGTATCTACTTCCTTCAGTTCTGTCTCTTGCTTGTGTGAACAATTTCAAGCTATATAATCTTTATTTTGGCAATTGAAGCATTCTACATTCTTCTTTCAATCCTCAGTTGTCTGTATTAGTGTGATTAAAATTGATTCATAGTTTTAAGATGTGGAAGTTACCCTATAGCTGTTTTGAGTTATTGAAGTTTCTTCATAACTGAGCAGTCTTTAGTTGTAGTGATCTAGTATGTTTTTAAGATAGTAAGCAGCCCAAGTGCAAATATTTTGAATTTATTGAAAGGTGTTGTAATTGATATAGACTGCTGCAATCATAAGTTAAAGATCAAAGAAAATCTTAAAAAAAAATCTACTTTATAATCTTTTTTATGAACCTGAGCTTCACCAGCTAAGTTCAAAAATTTGATTATAAATGTGTGGTAGTTGTTTTCATTTCTCATTATTAGATGTTGATATTTTATTTTTATATTTTCAAGCTTATTAACATCCTCATATATTTTTTGTAGAGATTTGAACACTTCCTCAACTGTTTCAAACTTCTCAGGATGATCTTTCTTCATTCTTGAGACTAAGTAGCTGGCAGCTTCCCTATCAGTTCAGTTTTTGATATAGGCAATACAGTTTTCTTCAGTTAGAAAGTGGTTAGTGTTGACAGCTAGCTTGCATTTTATTCAGAAGAGTTAGTTTTTGAATATCAGTTCTTTTCCATTAGCGAGATGCTTAGAATCATCAAGTTTAGCTGATTGTTATGTCTGTTGATTGTTCATCAGTTTGATTTGAGAGGCTAAAGAGTTCACCATCTGCTATAAAGCATTTTGTTCCTCTATCAGGCTGTTCACTTGCTAATCAAGTTCAATTACTTACTTTCTCTGCTCATCTCATTTTGCTCTAACCCTTTTTAAAGTATCTCTTGTCTCGTTCATAAGGTCAGCAATTTCTTGATATACCTACTTTAAGTCTTCTTCAATTATCTCAAAGAATTGTTCCTTAAATATAAAATTTTTTAACCTCATATTCTTCTCAGTCAGGGTTATCATATCCCAGTCTGATCTTCATAAACTATCAGATTCTCTAACTACTTCTGACATCTTAGCAGTTTTCTCAGAGGTTTTACAACAAAAATAGATAAAAATTCTCAGAGATTTTTCACCTAAAAATCTGCTTTAAAAAGGGCAAGAAAAGTAATTGATATTAGTATTATGTTATAGCTTCAGCTAGATGCAGGTGAACTGATGTTCAATTACCAACTAAGTAAGTTATCTAAGTGAATATTAAAATAATTTCTAAAAGATAAGTTCAGGGAAGGCTCTGTTTATATAGTTCTTTTTCTTTAGTGCCATTGTCATGTGATTGCCATGTTTATGTGTTATTCATACACAGAGTAATTGTGGAGTTATTTGCCATTATCTAGGTAATTGTTGTTTACTGATCATCTTGACCTGTATAATGACTCATCATCTCAGCCTGTGGTGATTATGCTGTCAAGAAGGTTGAATGCAAGCCTGTTCTACATCATCACAAATATTGATTCAATTCAATCTCAATTATATTCAGTTACTCATATTGATTTACTTTAATTTTTAATTATTTTTGCTTTGAAAATTGATCTGATCTAATTCTTAATCATCTCTATATATTTAACTACTTACTTATTTCACATTTTAATTCTCATTTTAATATTCTTATTACAATTATTTAATTAAATAGATAAATTAAAACTATTATCTTGTTATCATTCTGACTCTAATTGAGTTATAATAATTGTACTTTATATGAATAATAAAAACTCAATCATCTTAGTAAATAATTAAATAAATTATTTTTAAATTGAATAAATATATCAATATATAATATCATATTATTCAAGAATATATTGTAGCTGATAAGTTAAAAATTTATTATTTATATAATATTTAAAACTTAATATATATATTAATAAAGATATTGAATTAAAAAAATTTCAAAAATATATTTATAAGCTTAAATTTTACTAATATATTTATATTAAATATTTATTTATAACTATATAATAATTGAATAAAAAAAGTAATATATTTATAACTTTTTAAATAATTTTTTATATATCTATCTAAAATTAAAATAATTACTTCTAATTTAATATAGTCTTTATTTCTTTTTAATAAGTTATATTTATTCAATGAGCTGTTTATTATAATTAATAACTTAGATTAGTTAGATATAGTAATATATTTATTCATAACTCTGTTTATTTAATTATATATATATATTTAATAACTAAATAATATACATACTTTTATTAATAATTATATTGATAAATGGATATGTTATATTCTATTAAATAAATAATTTAGATTTTTAAATATAATTATATTTTATTATATTATTTATATCTTAAAGCTTTAACAAACTTTCTATAAATTATAATAATTATTTTTACTATAACTTTAAAAATTTATATCTACAATTAAAAACTATAATAAATAGTTAAAATATAGTAGATATAAAATAGTAGTATTTATAATAATTAGATAATCTATATCTAACTATAATAATAACTATTAAATATAAAAGAAGAAAAAAAATAATAAAAAATTAATATATATATATATATAGATAGATAGATAGATATTTGTAAATTTAATTATAAGTAAGATATATAACTATAGCAGTTAGAAATTTAAAATATATAAATAATATAATACTCATGATAAAGACTAGACTATACAGTAATAGTAAATAACTGTTATCTTTTTTTAAATAACTATATTATTATTTTTTTATATAAATAATATTACTATTTTATTAAGAAATAAAAATAATAAAAAGTAAAATCAATTAATTATAGATCTTAAGAATATCTATAAAATTTAAAATATGAGAAAATTTTATTAATTTTTAAATACTTATATTCTTTATAATTATATCATTTTAAATTTATAAATCTATATAAATATTTATATTGATAAGTTAATCAATATATATAATTTTATATATATAAATCATTTATTCTGATATATATTTCTCATAAGTAATTTATTAAAATCAAATATCAGTTAGTTAATCTCTAAATAAATTTATTACTATTAATACTATATTGATTTTTGTATCTACTCAGCTATAATTATATGATCTGATATAATTTATACTATTAATAACTTTACAATATATATATAAAATTTATCAGACTATTATTTAATAAAAATAAATTATATAATTATTTATTTTTAAAATATTTAGAATTTAGTTATTTAATATAATAAATTAGTTAGATTCATTATTTCTGATTATATCATTAAGATCAAAATATCTAAATAATTAAATATAACTATTTTATTTATTGAAATAGTTAAAATATTAAATAATATCAGCTTTACTAATAATGAAAATCATAGATCTATAACTGAATATTTTTTTACACTTTATAATAAATCAGTAGACTAGAAATTCTCTTGTTAGTTGACAATAATAACACTTACTACTAAAGTTAAACTTTGTATGATATTATATACAGATTGTAAAATGACTTGATAACAGTATTTCTTTATTTTAAAATCAATTTGACTCAGAGTATAAAATTCATATTCTCTGTAATAACTGTTAAAATTATAAATTTACTCATATATTTTGATTGAGAACTAAATATGTATCTTTGACATATTAATATTTATTATCACTAACTTAAAGAATATATTCAACATGAATTTATTAATAATAAATAAATAAAAACTAAATATATATTTGTCATAGGTTAATTAAAGTCAGAATAATAATAAGACAATTGTGAAGGATAGATTGCTTGATTGATTATCTAGCGATCGCTAGCTACGCGGAAGTTATATATGATGCGGATTATATAAGAAGGCAGATAGGCCTGACACCCCTACTCACTGATGTAATTATACTTGAGATTATATATAAAAAGTAGCTTATAGCTAGGTATTAGTATATAATTTGACTGGAAAACCCATATTGTTGAAAAATCAGTCATTTTCTCCATATAATCATTTCCACCTGCTTACTGCATCTTCTAATATCTGCTGCCATAGAGTGTATCTAGTCACCTCAAGTAGCTTGGTCAGCCTGTCTGCTGTGTTCTCAGTAGATGAGATGTAATCAATTAAGATCTCATTCTTGTGGACAAGATCCCAAAGAGTATGGAAGCAAATCTTTATATGCTTAGATCAGTGTGAAATAGCCTCACTTTTGATCAGTTCAATCACTGATTTATTATCCATCTGAATTGTATATGCCAGCCTATTGACTAGTGATTTGATTGAGCTGTCATTATCATCAAGATTATTGAGCTGGAATGGCATAAAGCCAGCATCCTCCAGCAATTCCTAGAGGCAGACAAGCTCATAGATGGCCTCTGAGGATGTAATATATTTGGCCTCAGTAGATGATTTTAAAACACCTGTCTGCTTGCTGCTTTGTCAAGCAACAGGACCCTCTGTTATATAAATGACATATTCAGTGATGGAGTGAAAACCTGAATCATGGTCCACTCAATCAGCATCAGTGAACACCACAGGTTCTATATCCATATCTTTTTGATAGGACACAACTATGTCAGATGTGCCTTGTAGATATCTAAAAATTCATTTGAATATCACTCAATTCTTCAAAGTAGAGCAGGAGCTGAATCTCTCTAGAAAGCCAGCAGTGAAGCTTATATCAGAGTATGTGTTGGCAGTGAGATATTGCAGAGAGTCAATCCTTAATTGATAAAAATGTAATGTAAATTCTGCTGTATAAGCAATTAATTTTTCATTATCACTCATGAAATCAACATTCTCCTTCATAGAAGAGGATATTATGTGGCAGTCATTTATTGAGAATTTCTCAAGCAGGTTCTTTATGAACAGTAATTGGAACAGTGATAAAGATTTGATATTCTGATTAATCTTCATTCTCAAATACCAGTTCAATTCACTCACATTCTTGATCTCATAATTAGCAGTGATCTGGGCTTTTGTCTATTCAATATCTGATATATTCAGACTGTATAGGTGAACATCATCTATGTAGATGATTATATAGACTTTGCAGATATCATTTATGAAAAAACTAGCATCATGAGAACTGATGTGAAAGCCTATTTTCAATAGCATTTTTTACAGCTTCTCATATCATAATAGTACTGCTTGCTTCAGGTCATATAGTCTCTGCATCAATTTGCATACCAGATCACTATATCCCTCACAGAACCTGGTGAGTTAATGCATATATATATGTTCATTGATGAGAAGCTGAGATTTAAGAATGCTGTAACCATGTTGATCTGCAGAATGTATTATTCTCAGAATACTGAGATTGTCATAAGTGCTCAGGAGGTAGAGGCTGATACAACTGATGTGAATGTCTTTAAATAGTTGACATTCTTTTCTTGATAATTGCCACAGACTACTCAGCAAGTCTTATATTATTTAATTCTACCTATATTATTAATCTTTTTGTCAAACACTCATTGATCATGTAGAATCATTATATCTGAGGTTCTTTCAACTAGCTGCCATGCACTAATCTACTTGAGGCAGTTAATCTTCTTAATACAGACATAGAAGTAATATTTCTAATCTGCAGATATTTGAGCCTGGGTGAGATTCTTTGAAACTGGCAAGCCAGTAATCTCAGAGTCTGCAAAGACATCAGTCAAATTGTCAATGAAATCTCTCACTGAGGCCTCTCTCATTGAAGTAATATTCTCAGTAAGCATTGAAGAATTCTTTATCTCAAAAGCAGACCCTGAGAGAGCAGTAGTGTTCTGCATCAAAAATATTAAAATTCATACAGTAATCTCATAGTCTATCTATTAATTATTTGTAGAGTGTAGAAATACTGAAGGAGCAGATAGAAACTTTTTATTCATCATGAAATTGTCTGTTGATAAATCACATTGAGTGGAGGAGATTACAACTATGGTCACATAGATAGTGAAAGACAAGTTCTTGACACCTTGCTCAGATGAGGCCAGAGGATTTATCCAATGAAGATCTTCTTAAAATATTATATTTTTCAACATGTAAAGGCAATCATTAAAAGAATTGATCAATCTATAATTAGTAAAGTTATTATAGTTTGTAAATATAAGCTTCTGTGATTGTGAGGTCATCTTCATATTCAGCTTGAGCACTATTTTTAAATAAGCCTTGCATTCCCATTGGTGAATTCTGTGTGTGGAGGGCAGGGCCCTAAGCCAAGCTTCATATGAGGTAATCAGCTTTAGATCTGGATCCTCTACACTGTTATAGAGCTTGACTGACATTGACATAAAATTAAGTATTTCAGTCACTGCAATTATCACCTCACCTCATATCTGAGAGGAGGAGGAGAAATCTATTAATAACATTCAGGCTTTTTCAATAATCAGGTCAATAGAACATTCAGACACACCATCTTACTGTGAAGTATGAGGTGAGATTGATTTTCATTTATTACTCTCACTCATCATATAGACAGCTGTAGTATTTGAATTCAACTCATCACAGTTAGAGTGAATAATCACAACATCACAATTGAGCAGATTTTTCATAAATTGATTGAAGGTCTGTATATGTTTTAGAGTTTCATTGCAGTACTTCAATAGAAAAGTTCACTACATTCATATAACATTGTCAGTGATCATCATCATGAGCTTCTTATCTGCATAAAATAATGTATTTTCTTCATTATCAAGTGTTTCTCCACCTTTAAATAGGTCCACCTAGATTTTAAGATTTTTGTGAGTAGCATGATATAGCAGAGCATTTTTATAACTTGCATGTTTATGCTTGACTTTAACACATGTGGTGCAGAATGAGAGCTTCTTTGAGCTAATAATGACAATTCTGAAACAGAGCTTCTGCAACATTTTAATTAGATTCTTCTCATCAATATAGCTCAATTGCTGATACCACTCATCAATTAGTAGCTGCTTCAGCATAATAGCAGGTAGTCAAGTTAGTGAGGATAAAATGAAGGTATCAGTATTCAGATCCTTCAGATTAATTAGCTACTCTACATTATTATAATTGAAAAGACTCAGTGATGCAGTGTTCAGATCATAATCTGTTGATATCACCCTGGGCTTTGAGACTATCAAGTATGTCAGTGGTCCAAGCTTTAGATCCTTTATAATACCTCTGAACATATAGAGAGTGTCAGATAGAATATATATATTATTGAAATTCAAATTTGCATATAAGATATCATTTTCTGTAGGTACTATTATCTCAAAGTAATTTCCAGCATTCACCTATAGATCATAGTGAATATAGCTCTAGTGCTTCAATAGACCAGCAGATATGAGATTAGTGAATAAGTCTGGTATCAAATAGATGTAGTCAAATTCAATTAATTTTTTCCTAACTGAGATAGAGGCGACCTCAATTCCTTGAATCTTTAAAGTAGCTTTATTGACCACTTGAATCATAAAGCCACTAATCTCTGTTATTCAGAAAAATCATGATTGATCACCTGCAATATGACATTCAGCCTTGCTATCTCATATGATGAGTGAGTTGATGATTGATTCAGCAGAGTACACAGGTACCCTAATAACCTGCACTAGATTCATCATTTGGAATGTCTCAGAGCTGCTATTTGCAGTTGATGAGGTCTTTTTGCCCTCACTACTCTTCTTATTATTATATTTCTTTATTCTCACTGCATTGGTGGTCCTTCATTCTTTAGAGGTACTATCTGAATTGACTGTCCAGCAGAGGCCACTATGATAATGCTCATATTCCAGGCAGATTGAGAGGTCAGAATTTGAATGTCTGCCCATTTGATAATCTTCATGTCCTCTGGGTCAGCCTCTATAGGTCAAATTATTTTGAATATTGCTGCTATTATTAGAACTCACGGCTGTGTTTTCAGTCTGAGCCATGTTGGCTAAAGAATTAGCCACCTGGACAGCCTTCTTAACCTCTTTGAGAGGGTTCAATCAAGAGTGTATTTCCTCTATGATTGAATGAACATCTAACATGACAGACTTTGATTTGAACTATTATATCTTCTTGATTTTCTTTTACATGTAGTTTCATCATATATTGAGAAGTGCAGAATAGAACATATGGAATATCATGTCATTTGGCAGTAAAATATCAAGTATTTCCAATTTCATAATAATGTCATTGAACTTATTGAAAAATATGTATATATCAGTGACTTGGACACCACTCATTGATGTAAACACCAGGACTGCTTTCATGCAGAGCTGTGTTCTCAGGATGAAGAACTCTTTCTCAACTGTGTGTTAAAGGGAATAAGTAATCCTGCTCTCATCATACTTATTAAAACAGGGCTTAATGCTGGCTGCCATTATGTTTAAAATGAATGTGTAAAGTCAGTGATTTTTGATCTCTCAAAAAGAAGTCTATTCAGGGTCTTCACCAGGACTTTTGACTTGCTTGTCCTCCAATATAACCTAGCATTGAGCATCAATTAACTTGGCCTTTATATTCATATGCCAGGAGAGGTAATTCAAAGATCTGACTAGAGCATTCAGCTTGATGGCATATTTAGTATTCTGTTTAAACTGGCTGATTATCTTGCTGACACAGCTATCCAGATTATAGAGATTATATTGCATTTAGGACCTCAAGTTTAGATCTCATGCTGATGATTGACTCACTGGCTAATTTGCAGGCATTGTAGCCCTGTCATTCTAAATGTGAAGCCCCTTTAATTGAAGTTGAAGCTGCAATTCTTTACACCTCTTTTTTTAAAGTTCTAAATCAATTTTTTGATATTCAAGATCCAATCTCCTCAGTTGTAATTCTTCAGAGTCAGTTGCTGGCAGTGAGTTAGAGATCACTGCAGATATCTCTACCTCATCTTCTGAAGGAGTTAGATCAGTATATTTAATATGATGTAGGTAGACTAGCCTCACTGTAGTAGGGGTTGTAATCAGCTCAGCTTGCTGATCAGGCGTTTCAGGAGGTCCAATCTTAGAACTTTTGAACACTTCTGGGGGGGTTGGTGAGCTCATGGCCCTTTAGTCATTTTTAGATTAGTCAGATTGACTGGATTGACTTGATCATAATCATAAGTGAATCATTATACATTCTGTCATATCATATTAATCTTCTTTATAATAGAGTAATCTTATTCAGTGAGATTCTTACCTATAAGCTTGATTAAGTAGATTGACATGTTCTTGTGTGATCAGTCACTGAAAAATTAATGAGTTGCAGATTTTTCTTTCACCCACTAAGTGAATAGATTGAATACAGAAAAAAAAAATAATAATATAAGAGTGTATCAAATCAATCAATTGATATAAAATAAGATAATATTATATTGAATGAAGCAAGCAGTGATTAATATATACTATATTTGACAAGAATTCTCTGAATTAATAATTATTTACACAAAATAGATCTCATAACCTATGAAGGATAGATTGCTTGATTGATTATATAGTGATTACTAGCTATACGGAAGTTATATACAGTGTGAATTATATAAGAAGGCGGATAGGCCTGACAACAATAGCTTTAATTCATCTATCTAATTAAACAGTTGTGATAAGAATATTAAACTAAGAATTAAAATAAAAAATAAATAAGCAGCTGAATATATAGAAGTAGTTGAAGATCAGATCAGATTAATTTTCAGAGCAGATATGATTGAGATCAGAATGAATTAATTTTTAGAGTATAGCAGAGCAGATCAATCTTAATTCATATACAAGTAACTGCACTATAATATTATTCCTCAATTTAAAAGAGTACTTGTCTTCAAGCAGCTACATTAAAAGTAAAAAAGAGCAAAATGAAAATTTATCAAGCTTATCAGTAAACTAATTGCTTTGATCATCATTTATTAGATTTCTATAAATTTTCTTTTATACCTTATTAACATTAGAGTTGTTATTGAATTCTTGCTTAGAGGCTAGGATTCTTTTAATAGTTTAATAATAATTGAGCTTAAAAGAATGCAAATAAAAGTAATAGTCTTCAACTTAAAGATCATTAGATTTACAGTATATACAACAGTTTTCTTGATAGAATTTTTTCTTATTGAGAAGATGATATTGATAGAGCATGTAATGGAAAATCATCTGAAAGATCAAGAACATTAACTTGAATCTGATTGAGATCTATAAAATCATGATGTTCATAGTGATTAGGGTAATCAGAGTAATTAAAGTAAGTCAGACTATTAAAGTAAGCTGAGCTGTTAGTAATTTGAGTAAGTTAGGTGCTCAGTTAAATTAACTAAGAAGTGTGTAGCAAGAATGAATAGAAGGAATTAGAAGCTAATTACAAAACAACATACAGAAATTTCTTGTAGATCTGAAGAAGGTTTAGCTGCTGAGTTAAACAATTTTAAATTAATATATTGAGGCCTTAGTAGAATTGAGATATCTTTGAAAAATTTAGTCAATACTAAACTCTGACTTTATAGAAAATATGTTCAAACTTAGCAATATAAACTGTTAAAAATTCAATTGAGGTTTAATAGAGAGGGCTTTGAACAGGCTAGAATTGGAATCAAGATTGAGAGCTGTTGATTTTGATAAAGCTTTTTGATAGTACTCTTAAATTCCTGATGAAAGACAGCAAGAGAAGCTTCTAAAATAAAGGTAAGAAAAATAAAATTTAACAAAGGTTTTGAGCACTCAGTGAAGCTCAATCAGATATAAATATAGATATAAATATAGACATAAATATAGATATAGATATAGATATAGTATGATACCAAGGCTCTGTATACTAGCTCCTTGTTCTCATACTGCTTATCATACTTATTTACTAAAGTACTTATCTTCATACTGCTTATCAAAGTACTTTAGGATCAGCATATATCAGAAGATCAGCATCATCTCAAAATTCAGCATTCAGAATCAGCACAGAACAGCACTTCTCAAAAATCAATTCTTTAACATCAGCATTTCCTGGAGGATAGAATCAATACTTTATGAAGATTCAGATTACTGTATTGCTAATTTCCCATTTTATGAAAGATGAGAGATAAAACTTATTACTACTCATTCATGTATATAAACACTCTGAATCTCCAAAGTTCCTTTAATGGATTTAGTGGTTAGCTACTATTCAATTCTATACATATATTTCATCTATTGCTATCCTCTTCCCTTTATAGTACTCGCAGTGTCTATACATCTACCCTCTTACAATTTTAATTATAGAGCTTCTCACGCTTCTTTTTGACATTTAGTTCATCCACCTTAGTGTTTTCATACATAGACATAGATTTGAGCATTCAGCATAGTCGTAACTACTAAGGAGCTCATATAGATATAGACATATAGATGTAGACCTGCTACTCAATCTCTAGAGCTTTTTGAGAAAGAGAAGTTTAATATTATATCATGACTCAACTAGAGTCAAGATGATAATAAAACAACAGCTTCAATTTATCTATTTAACTAAGCAGCTGTGATGAGAATACTAAACTGAGAATTAGAATAAAGAATGAACAAGCAGCTGAATATATAGAAGTGGTTTATAAGGGGCTGAACCCCTAGATTCGCTCTGGCTAACTGACTCAGCCTAGCCATCGTTTGCACGTGCGCACGTGATCATGCTATAAGAGCTTGCTTAAGCTCATGTTCTCATCTCATTCTTTTCTTCTCTTTCCCAAGCAATTTGTCCTTGTTATATAGGAGGACTAGTCTCTAGTTCTTAGAGCTTAATCCTCTACATTACAAATTGCTTCACTCCTTTCATTGATAGGCCACTGGGAGTCTTAATTCTATATTATGAAGCTTAGCAAATGTGCTGATATATGACAGACTATTGAAAGCTTTAAATTCTGCATCATGAAGTTCAGTGATAGCACTGGTATATGAATAGACTGGGTTAGCAATTGTGCTAACAAATGAATGAGCAATATTGAAAATGTCTAGCTGAATGAGATAAAGCAGCAGACTTGTACAATGAATACACAAATGAATTAACATAAAGCAATGAGCAGGGACACCCTCAGCAGCTTTGAACAACAATGAATGGCCTTTCTTCAACAGCAGGAACAGGTCCAGCATGAGAACAGAGATTTAATAGCAGCTCAGCAAGCTGAAATAGCTAATCTATAATAAGCTTTGAACATCTTAACATTAATCCTCTCTCAATTGAACTCACAATCACTTATTGCAGTCAGAAGACAAAAGATCAAGCTACTGGACTGTGAGAAGTATGATGATTCTAATCTGAAGCACTACCCTCAGTGAGAGCTAAAGCTTCAATCAAAACTTAAGATTGATGGGAAAGCTTTAGGTAATAATGAGAAATGTGCTTGGTATGTGTACTTGAGATTGAAAGAAATAGCAGCAGCTCAAGTTTACCTCTGAGTTGAGAATAATAAGAACAAGATCAACTTCACAGTAGAGAGTTTATTGAAGTAGACACACATACTCTTTAGTGATTCTTCATGACAGGAAAAGGCTATGCAAAAGCTCAACAATCTACAACAGAGTAGAAGTGCTCTCTTTGACTTTCTGTCTGAATTTAATCAGCTACTGCTGGAAGCTGGTGGTCATGAATGAGATGATCATATTAAAAAGAGGTATTTGAAATCCGCTCTAAGCATGGAGCTGAGGGAAGGCATGGTGGGTATAAGAGAATCATCTCTGTATGAGAATTACTGCAGATAGCTTAGATTAGTTGATCATCAACTCTCTGAGCTTAAGACTTTAAGGCAGTAGTCTAAACATTGTGAGGGCAGATCTTCTTCAGATCATACAACATCTAATTTATACTCTTCACTTTGTCATGTTGTTCTTGATCAATGAAATCAATCTCAAGCTTCTACTGATGATTTGATGAATCTCTCTTCTGGTGCTGTGACCCCAAGCACCCACTACATCAAATTGATAAATCAGACAGAGATTAATCAATGAAGAGAGCAAGGCTTGTGCCTGAGATGCAGAGCCAGAGGTCATATGATTAAGAGCTGCTGATTCAAATCTCTCAGACACCCTGTCACCTCTATAATAGCTAAGGTGATCCCCAAGCTAGTACTGGACAATGATAATGTGGATATGAATGAGGATTCAGGAAAAGAGTAGCTTCAACTCAAAGACACTGAAAGAAGCAAAATAAAAAGCTTATGAAAAAGCAATGAAGAAGATTTAAATCTAAGATGATATTCAAACCCTTCACTGTCAATGCTCTAGTAGATAATACCTTTTCAACTAGAGCAATGATAGACAGTGAATGTAATATCTATGATCTTATTTCTCAATTCTACATTAATAAGCATAAGCTTCTATGTATTGAAATTCCTCCTATTAAAATGATCAGCTTTGAAGACTCCATAAGACTCTCTATGAGCATGATGACTGGCATTCAAATTGATATAGGTGATCACATAACTGAACAGGCCTTTCTCTACATAGTGAATGAGTTACATGATCATGATATATATTTAGATAACCCCTAGCTGGCCCAGCAAAAGGTGATCGTGATCCCTCATTAAAGAATTGTGAGATTTGAAGAGAGTGGCATAGAGGTAGAGCCTAGTTCAAATGCAAAAGCTGATGTGATTTCCATTTCTGCTATAAGCTTCTCTAGACTTGTGAGCACTTGAGAGAAGTGAAACATCAAGATCTTTGCTGTCAGTTTGACTGATATTCAAAAGACTCTAGAAGTGAAACCAAAGATTGACCCTAGAGAAAAGCTACCTGAACATTATCATGAGTTTTTGGATATATTTGATAAGGAAGCTGCTAATGCTCTACCCTCACTTTGTGGCCCAGGTAGAGATCATGGGATTGAACTGATTAAAAAGACTGATGGTAGCATGGAACAACCCCTTTGGGGCCTACTATATAATATATCTTGAGAGGAACTACTGGCTTTGTGAAAGACTCTTACAGATTATGTAGATAAGAGTTTTATTAGAGTGAGCAACTCTCCCACAGCTGCTCCTATACTATTTGCAAAGAAGCTTGAGGGTGGGTTAAGATTCTGTGTAAACTATCAAGCTCTTAACAAAATTATCTGAAAAGATTGATATCCTCTATCATTAATCAGTGAGACTCTACAGTAAATTGAATGAGCTAAATAATTCATTAAGCTGAACATTATTGCAGCTTTTCACAAGATTTGAATCATGGAAGATGATGAGTGAATGACAGTCTTTAGAATCAGATACAGGCTATTTGAGTGGCTGATTACACTCTTTGATTTGGCTAATGCTCTGAGCACATTTCAAAAATATATCAACTGGGCATTACATGAATATCTGAACAACTTCTGCTTAGCCTATTTAGATGACATCTTGATATTTTCCTCAAGAAGCTTATGGGAGTATTGTGAGCATGTACCAAAGATGCTTATGCATCTACAGGAAGCAGGCCTGCAGGCAGACATCAGAAAGAGTGAGTTTGAGATGAACAGCATAAAATATCTTAGATTCATCATTGAAGTAGGCAAGGGTATATAAATAAATTCAGAGAAGGTTAAAGCTGTTTTAGAATGAGTGACACCTACTACTCTTAAGGGTGTACAAGGATTTTTAGGCTTTGCCAATTTCTATAGACAATTCATCAGAGATTTCTCAAAGATCACAATTCCACTGACAATTCTTACATGCAAGAATGTTCTCTTTTTGTGAATGAGCAAGGCTGAGAAAGCTTTTAAGTGTTTAAAATCAATGTTTATCTCTGCTCTAATTCTGCTTCAATTTGACTCTGACCATGAGACTATATTGAAAATGAACTTCTCAGGTTATGTCTTAGAAGAAGTACTGCTACAATATGATGAGCAGAGCATTCTACACCTATGTGTTTTCTTTTCTCACAAGCATTCACCTGCAGAATGAAACTATGAGATTCATGATGAGAAGTTATTAGTAATAATTGAGTGTTTAAAGAAATAGAATGCTGAGCTACAAAGTGTAAAGAAATTCAAAATTCTCACAGATCATAAGAATCTAGAATACTTCATGACTACACACAGACTAAATGAAAAACAGCTATATTGAATGAATATTCTCTATCAATTCAACTTCAGAATTGATTATTAGTCAGAGAAGTTGAACACTGAATCAGACACTCTATCATGAAGAGAGCAGAACATGTCACAGGATGCTAATGATGAGAGAATCAAGTAGAGGCAAGCTCAACTACTTAAATTTAATGTACTGGCATCTGAAATGAAATCAAGAGTGACTGCTGTCAGTGTGAAACTTGAGATGTCTCTTCAAGCTCAGTGAAATGAGACTCACAAAAATGACAAGATTCTGCAGTATCTGAAGCAGACTCTTTGTAAGAAAAGATTCAGATTTTCTTCTGAACTCAGCATTAAGATCTCTGTCTCTGAGTGCTCTTTAAATGAGAATGAGGAGCTTCTTTTTCAAAGTCATAAGTAAGTGCCAGACTTTGAACCTCTTTGAACCAGATTAGTGCATAAGGCTTATGACTAATCTCTTACTGGCCATCCTGGGTAAGAGCAAACAGCAAAAGTTCTAAAACATGAGTTCTATTGACCAGGCTATGCTACTGATGTGAGAAGAATGATCAGGAACTGTCATCTTTGCAGATCAAACACTGCATGAAGAGATTGACATCAGAGACTGTTTAAGCCTCTCTTCATTCCTGAATGCATGTGGCAAGAGCTTTCTATGAACTTTATTATGAACTTACCAAGCTCTAAAGAATACACAAACATCATGATTATAACAGACAGACTAATCAAAGAAGTTATATTAAAAGCAGTTAAGAAAACTGATGCAGAGACAGTGGCTAGAGTGTTTCTTCATGACATCATCTCTTAACATGGCATTTCTAAAGCAGTAGTGTCAGATCAAGGATCAGCTTTCACAAGCATGTTTTGAACTTGAGTGTGTGAGAAATTAAACATTAAAAGATGACTTTTCACAGTCTATCACTCAGAGACTAACAGAGCTACAGAGCAAATGAATCAGATTCTGAAAATCTATCTATGTAGGTATGTTAGCTTTCAACAGGATGACTGGTATGAATGACTCTCTCTGGCAGAGCTGATCATCAATAATAGAAATGCTGTCTCAACAGATGTGAGCTCATTCTTTTTAACATATCTTTTTCATGTCTCCTTCATTGATATAGCTGATGCATCCTCTGTTGAAACACCACATAATCTCATTGAGTTTGCAGATGATTATATGAGAAAGATCTATGAAGTGTTGAAGTGAGCTCAAGTAAAAATGACAGATGCTCAGCAATCTCAAGAGAACTATGTGAATAGATGAAGAGACTCAGCTTCAAGCTTTCAATCTGAAGATAAGATCTGGTTGAGCTTAGAGAACATGAGAACTAATCACCTGTACAAGAAGCTGAATGCAAAATACAATCAATATACTGTGCTAGAAAAGATAAAATCTCATGCTTACTGACTGAATGTCTTATCTGACATTCACAATGTCTTTAATGTAAAGCTTCTACATGCAGCAGCAACAGATTTCTTGCCTAGTCAGAGGCAAACTGACTGGCAGCCACCTGCTATAGAGATCTCAGAAGGACCTGAGTTTGAGATTGAGAAAATTTGAGATGAATGAACCTACTAGAGGAAAAAGTAATACCTTGTTAAATAAGTAGATTGGGCTGAGCCTACATGAAATGACACAAATCTCCTATAAGAACTGAAGGCTTTGGACACTTGGGAGGCCTCTCAGCAGGCAAAATTAGATGTAAAGACAGCTTTAAATAGTCATAAAGGTCTGCAACAAAGAGGGAGAAGGGGGGTATTATAACAGACTGAACTCCTAGATTTGCTCTGGCTGGCTGACTCAGCCTAGCCATCATTTGCACATGCGCATGTGATCATGCTATGAGAGCTTGCTTAAGCTCATGTTCTCATCTCATTCTTTTCTTCCCTTTTCCAAGCAATTCGTCCTTGTTATATAGGAGGACTAGCCTTTAGTTCTTAGAGCTTAACCCTCTACATAATTGAAGATTAGATCAGATTAAACTTTAAAGTAAATATAATTGAGAATCAGATTAAATTAATCTAAGTAACTGAATATGATTGAGATCAGAATGAATTAACCTTTGAAGCATAGTAGGACAAATCAACATTAATCTATATACAAGTAGTTGCGTCGTAACAATATTAACAGAGAAATTTATAAAATTATTAAAATTATAAAAATATATCTTATTCATATATTAACTTAGTCTGGTAAATATTATAAATATTATTATTCACTAGTAGACTTGTTTTGAAACTAATTGAATTATTCTTTAATTACTTACTTGTTTAATTATTTTATAATTTTATATATCTTCTATTTATAATTTATTTAAAAATCTCTTTAACTTGATATATAACAGCATTTAACTAAGAAAATATATTACAAATATTATATCAATCTTTAGTTTCAAATTATTTATATATCTCAAATTAAATATATATTTTAAATTAATTATATATATTAAATTGATTATATATATTGAATTTTTACAGATTATTACAACTATATATCCTAATTAAAATCAAACTTATATATATTTATGAATATATATATATTTCATTTTATTCTTATTGTTTTTTTTTTTTTTTTTTTTTTAGATAATAATCATATCTAATTGATCATATTTAAATTAACTAATCATTATAAATACTATTATTTTATATCTACTATATTCTAATTATTTATCATAATAATATAAACTATAATTCTATAATTTTTATATTAATTATTAAAACTAAACTTTTTATTATCTCACATACTGTTAAAGAAGCAATTTGATAAGAAAGATTCTTTACTTAACTTTAATTTGACTTACAACATAAGTTTTAAATTCTTTATAATAATAAATAAAGTACTAATATATTTATAATAAGGAATTCTATATTCTTTACAAAGCTTCACCATGTTGATATATATGAAAACTGGCTCCACGAATGTGTACATGCTGATAAGGTAAATATTTAATAGACAAGTACTACAAATATATCAGCAGATGATTTGATAAAGGCTTTAATTTGATAGAGATATAAACATTTTGTTAAATTTTTAGAATTAATAGATATCACTGATTTTATTGAAAAACATATAAAATAATTGATCTTCTAGACAGTCACACTCATTCTGCTTATTTGAGCAATCTTTCCAGCTTCATTCTCTATATCATATATTTATTTTGCTGGGGGTGAGGGGGGGGGTATGTCAGGATAACATGCAATTGCATATAGTGATGAGTCATTTAGTTGCTTAGTCATTCCAGCATATTCTTTTGTAGATAAATACCACCTTCTTTCCTTCTAGTTCGTTAGATGATAGATGCAGAGAAATATACTGCTTGTTTGATGATTATTAGCCTGTGAGATATCCAGACACATATATATGATGTCATGTTTGGGACAGTCAACAAAATGACAAATACATTCCTGACATTAGGTTGCAGCTGGCAAATCATTCATCTAATGTCATCCAATAATTAACATTTCATGGTTTGAGCTGTGAGGAAATTGGAATTGCAGAAACCATCACATCAGTGTGCTGTCTGGTGAAAGTCCTTTACATTCAATATTGTGTCTGAAACCAGAAGAGGTTCATCAGCTGTATGAACGCTTCATGATATCTTGAAGCAGGAGTGCTCGGACATGTGAAGAGCAGCATGCATAGTTACAGGGGGAAAAATTGATAAATGCTGGGTTCTTCTGTATGCTGAACTGTCCTTTGTTGTCTGAGTTGTCCGCCCGAACCCCATTCACGAACTACATCCTGTGTTTGGTTCGTCGGATTCAAGATGATCCCAACGTCAACACCAGCCGCAACGCCCGGTTTCCCTCAGTCTTATTCAGGAGATATCTGAGGGCGGTTGGAAAGTTTTAATGTCAAACCGAACAGAAATCTTTCTTGGGGATCTTGTTTAGGTCAATATACCATGGCCCAAATATGTGTTATCTGGTTTGGAGTGCAAAGGGCGCTACCCTTTTCCCGTGTTTATCATTTCTATTCTTCCAATGACTGAAAGTTTTAATTTTGCTAAGCATGCGCGGCGAGATATCCTGGGATGAAGGTTGAGGGATGGAGTGAGAACTACTCTGTTCTTGTCGCGTTACTAACGAAATAATTGACCACGACATATTTTGGGCAGACGAACCCACCTCCTTTCCCCTTTTTTTGGGAGTTGGGCAAACAAAATCCGCGCCAGCTGGTGGATTGTTATCCACAATCCTACCCGTTGCCGATGTCATTCCAGGACTTCCCGTATTCTCAGCATATTCGGTGATTGGCTTGCCGCATTCACAAATCTATTCCGCGATTGAACCATCCCGGGTTATAAAATCGGGAGATCATTACTTGAAAAATGTAGTGGTGTCTTCACCGCCTTCGGCCACAGCATGCATTCATTCATAGTACTCCGTGCCCACACATGCATTCCGTTCTTACGGGGGTTGCTCTGACGTTTGCAAAGGGTCTGGCAGGGAGTAATGATTCACTCCGTAGCTGAGAGTCCTTAGCTTTCAAGGAAATTTTGCTGCGGATTCCCATGGGTATTGAAAAAAAGTAAAAGTGGCGTTTCAGTCGCCGTTCATCAGTTTCCTTTTCATCCTATTCAACCAATGGCAAGTAGGGGGGTTGGTTGGTTGGGGGAACGTGAAATGGGCCCTTTAGTGCGTTAAATGGCAACCCACCAAGAGATAAGATTTTGTGACCGGAGGGCAATCTGATACATGCCACATGGCCTTTGGATATGTTGTGACCAATCCAGGCCCCCCAGACCTGTGAGTGAACTACATATAACTGATTATGGGTGGAGAGTCATTGATGATTTATTTTCGGGATCCGGGATCCCACTGCCCGACCTGTTGATCCAATCATGCCAAAACAGACCCTGTCACTTTTCCTTTCCCGTCGACTTTTTTCATCCCCCTGCCGCCTAGCGTCCGAATTAGTTAAACGACAGATGTTGCCTCATGTTGATGACCTCCGCCTCCTGGTTGATGCGCATCCCACATCGCTCCAAACCTTCAAAGTCGGGGAACGAGATGATGGGTTAGCGACGGGAACGGGCGTTCATGACAAGCAAGTTCTAACAACAACATAACCCTATCCTATCTCGAATCCCTGCTGCATAAACCTCTTTCCTTCATTCATTCTTTTTCCTAAGCGTCGATTATGTTCTCTTCACCCTCAAAGGAACACACGGATCCTTTTTCTTGTTACTCTGCAAATTGGAAAACTTCAGGCGCTGCCCTTGCGCTGAATGGTACCTCTCTAGTGGGATGCAGATACGTCATCGTGTCTATAGATTCTGTCGACGTGGGTCTCTCTTCATGAAACTTACCTTCAAACAGTCCCTTGTTGTGTCCGTGTCTGGACACGAGAATTTATCTGTTCGCTAGGCTTTCAAAACATCCCATATTTAAGCTTCTGAAAACAGGAACTGATTGCTCGAGAGCTGCTTTTTGACTTTTGGCTCCAACTCTCTTGGCTACAACTAATAACTATCTGATCTCAAGATTGATTGCATGCTGACTCATGATGTCAATCTCGGAACCTTTTCGTGATTAATTAGTTAACTAACTAATGTTTCTCGTTCACGTGTGATTGGTTATCGAACTTGCGATATCCGCTTTTAGTTACCACTGTTTTGTTTGCTGTTTCATCCTCCTTTTCTCGAATTATGTCGCCTGGGGATGCTTGTGAGTCTTCCAGTCGCACGGTACCTTGCATTGTGTAATGCTACACACGATCAATGTTCTACGGGGCTTCCCTTGGTAAGTCTATCGTGGCAGGGAGGTAACATTCAAAGGGAGTCTGCTTTTTTGCTCACCGCATGGAGATTATACATAATTTACAAACCACATTGATCGGTTAAACTGAAAGAAAAAGGCTTTTATTCACAGTCAATTGCTTATTTGGGGGCCAGTTCTCGCTGCGCTCTGACAGAATCAGCAATGAACTGTACACCGCAATATGCTAAAAAACATTGGAAAATCGTCGGATGCCTGTCGCGTACAATGGGTATGGAAAGTCTAGGAGTAATATATGACCCCACAAATCACCTACATGGATTGCTGTTAGATATCTGGTGCTACGGCGGGAACACCGGAAAGTAGAGTCAACGAAGAAGGGCACGGAAATGAATTGAGTTGGGAAAAGGAAATAGGACTTTGATAGAGACCCTGTGTGTAAGAATTAGGCTCTACTGAAGGACTTCTTCACACATCCCTCCTTTTATTTTTTTCGCAATCTTGGTTATTCAACTCAAAAAAAATATGTATATTATTATTACTGCTACTCGACTGAAAATAGGACATGACGACAGAGCTGATATCCCACGAACACACAGAATTTCAGCAAATTGTTTCCCGCCCTCTTGGACTTATTCTTCATTCCCTTTTCCTTTCCCTTTGCTTTCCTTTCTTTTCTTTGATCCTGATATTTTCCTTTAAACATCTACCGACAGGATCACCAGTTCGCCTTTTCCAAAGTTTCTTCACCGCAACATGGTATTTTTCCAGGATACGGTGGTGTTTTTTGCAAGAAAGAAAAGGACGCCACAAAGCAGGAGAATGCACAAGTAGGAAGAATTAATGGCTCGAAACGGCTTAAGTTACGGTTCTTAATTGGTGATTGGGCGAAAGGGTTCTTATTCAAAACAACCCAGCGGATAATTGACAAATTTCTATACCCGCGCTCCTCCATGTAGATCGATCGAGGGCCCCCGCAGCGCATGCCATATGTATAACTACGAAATACGGTGTCTTTGGAATAACTAGTCTCTTTCTTCTTAGCCCTTTGGTCGATCTTGTAAAGATGAAAAAGAAAATGAAGACATATCCCTGCGTAACCATAGTGGGTATATACATATAAATAATTAATATTTACCAAAATATATATATATATATATCCATGTGATTTTGAGACCGAACAAAAAGGAGTTCTTAAGTCCAGCAAGCCTGGCTTCGGCACGGGTAATTAACAAAACCTTGAAAATAAGGGCCAAAGACGCGATTGTTCTCAGACGCCTGAAACCAGCAGTTAGTTTTATGTCCAAGGAGATGCTTGTAACTAGTTAACTTCTCGTTAACTCTGAAATTTAAGAATTGCCAAGGACTGAACGTGAATAGTATTAATATTACAAATAGAAAGCAACTATACAGTCCTTTACCCCGCATGTAGGATATCCACAAACTTCAAGAAGATGAGATGATGCTGTGCAGGCCAACAGCGACAGCATGAACTGGGGTCCGTCCCTGTTTGTATGATATTGAGGAGGGCTTCCAAGGCTCAGATTTTCAGTTCCTGTCTCTGACAACCAGCTTGTAACTTGGCCATTTTGCTTTATGCTTCATGTTCAGATAGCTTATTTGATATTTATCATTTGGCATTTTTTGTATGACCGTGGACGCCATGGAGGTGATGTATGGATAGATGCGGATCAAGGGTGGCCGGGAGGCCTTGAATGGATAATGACCGCTCAAAATTATTGGTGTATCTCCAATACATATTTGTACGGATATGGACATGGGCATGGGCATGGCTCTGGTCCTGCAAGAATGGTGAAGTAATTCAACCGTTCTTTTGAACTCCGTTTTAGGCAGCATTGGGCTGGGAGTCTTGCGGTAAAAGTTCACGAATCTATTAATACATACTCCGTACTCGCAGGATAATAGCGGGGCCAGGCTGAACTTGAGGTTAAGATCATGAAGTTTCGAAATACAGGAATGCAGTTTGCTAAAATGAAGGAGCCCTGGGAGAACTTAAGATCAAATACCTCGCCAACTTGCATAACTACCTGCACAGGGAGGTGGGGGGATACAATCCCAGACCGATATTTCTCAGAGCAGTGCTACTGCCAATAGCAATACAGAGCGGGCATGGAATGCTTCCACGAGACAGGCGAGATATAGAGAGAGAGTGTGTGTGTGTGTTGTGTGTGTGTGTGTTGTGTCAGGGGAAGGCAAAGAAAATCTGTCAGGTGGCTGGGCCGATGCATTGCATACCATCATCGTCGTAGGCTTCGTGGCTGCTGATGTGTCAGTGAATCAGGTCAGGTAGGAATACAGATAGCAACTAATATCAAACATGATTAGCCGAAAGGTTAGTTGACGGAGCTGGTCGGTCTTTGTTGAGCATTTTTTTCAAGGAGGGAGGTTTCTTACAACTTGTTAATAGGAAAATACCAAATGGCTCATGGCCCGAGATCTTTCTTTCTTCTCTCTCTCCTTTTTCTTTTTCTTTTCTTTTTCGTAACTAGTTGACTATTTAATAGTATCCAAATCTTATGGTTCTCCAACGTTGACAACATATCCTCCTCCTCCTCCCAGCTCTATTCTTGAAAAGTAGCAGCCAGACCAGTATACGGTATTGTACATACATTCTTCCTCTTCGCCTCCCCGACCTATTTTGAGACAGAGAATTGTATTTATGTACCATTGGTAAATTCCGCTTGGACAGTCAGAGGGTGTCCATTTTCATAATAAATGAATGCATTTTCCCCGACATACTCACTAGAGCCCGGCTAGATTCCCTATCTTGAATTTAATATTTTACTGTCGCGATTGAAGAGAAACGTAGTTGGAAATATAAAAGTACAGAAAAATATATGTGGTAAAACCAATTAAAAATAAATACGGAGGTGCGGCGAGTCCACGCATAGACTTCCCATCCGTTGAATGAACGTTGTCACCACGGAGTTATATGCAGCTCCACAATTAAAAAAAAAAAAAAAAAAAAAAAAAAAAAAAAAAAAAAATTGGGTTTTTGCATTATCCCTAATCTTTTTTGCTCTGCTTTATTATTCTGCACAACTGCCCATCGTGTATGGTCGTAAAATGTAAACAGTACGGAGGCGAAAAGACTCGGGCTTGGATTCGGTCTGCATGAAGTGCAAGGAACTTGGGCCAGGGACGAAACATGAAGCAGGAAGGGCAAAACCAAGGGAGTTAAAGAAAAAAAAAAAAAAAAAAGCAAGGTTAACCTGTCGACGGCATGCTCCAATAAATGAAGACAAGACTAATACTAATATATGTCGATGTGTGTTTTTAGTTGCTGCGGAAGGCTAAGCTGCCAGTTTTCAACGTGCCTGATAGTTAGCTGCTGAATTAACCTATCTTCATCATCCGGTTTCTCTGTGTCTCCTCCTTCCATACTTCACACACACTAGCTATATCATAAAGAACATGTTCTCTCCCCTCTACCATCGTTACCTGCAGCTATTTTGCCATCATTATCCCCCTGTCACCAGTGAAACAGCCATAGGGCAAGGAGCAAAGGACGAGACCTGACGATTGGAAGTTCGTTGGTGGAGCGAAGGAAGATGATGGTAACCAGTTGATTTTGCGACATCCTGAGTATCCCGACTATTGGTCGAGAAAGCTTGAAGCGGAAAATAAGGCAGCACTAGTTAGACCGACTCCTCTCACACTTTTTCTTTTCCGGTCAGAAGTATTCCCTCCTTTCGAGATCAGATTGGTTCTGTACCACACGAGGGAGACAAAGCTTCCCTTCCCTTCCCTGATCCCTACCCTGTTTCCTCTGACCGTTCCTCTGACCGTTCCTCTTGCCTGATTTCCCGCCCTATTCCCATCACATCCAGATGGGGTGAGGGCGGTGGCGTGGGTGATCGGCTGCAGCACCCCCAACTCAAACTTCGGTTCATTCAATCCTTCTTTTGCTCGCGTATATATATCTTCATCGTAGGAACATTATTCTCTGCCACATTGCTCTTCTTCTTTCAGAGAACTGTTTCGCAGGTTTCCAAACACCTTTTTGCTTGTATCCTACCCTGCCCTCCTTCCTATAGACAGATAGGCGCCCTAGCTAGGTCGACTGGCAAGTTCCCCTTATTTCCTACGAGCCACGGTCGACCCCGTAGCCTTTCCCCCAGACACCTGGTGTGCTATATGGTGGTGCTGTATATCCTTCAACGGAACCCACAGCAAAGGTGGATATCTCATCGCTCCTGCTGTCTCAAGATGAGGAGGCAAAAGATACAGATACAACAGTCAGCCCGGTGACAGAGCCTGTAGTTGTGCCAGCCCCAGCAGGAACAACTTCAAGGTCTCCCCGCTCAACAATACTCCCAGAGGCAATCGTAACGCCACTACCTATTTCCCCAGTCACTGTATCCACAGTACCAGCAAAACGACTA
Organism: Paracoccidioides lutzii; assembly: GCF_000150705.2. Lineage (NCBI taxonomy): Eukaryota > Fungi > Ascomycota > Eurotiomycetes > Onygenales > Ajellomycetaceae > Paracoccidioides > Paracoccidioides lutzii. The sequence goes on along the minus strand of NW_015440974.1, from coordinate 354,839 downwards.
CAGCCAGCCCCGCCACTAGTAGTTCCAGCCAAAAGGCAATCGAAGTGGTCAGCTGATGAAGATGCTCTGATCACAGAACTGCGAGGTAGTAGCATGAAATGGGGCGACATCAGCAACAGGATACCTGGCCGAAGTGCAACTAGTTGTCGCCTTCATTACCAAAATTACCTTGAACGGCGGAGTGAGTGGGATGAGGATCGTAAGAACAAGCTGGCTAGGCAGTACGAAAGGTAAGCTTGCAGCTAAAGATGCTTCCTCCCAAGCGAAAACGAGCGTGTTTATTGACCGATAGAAAATCCCAGACTCAAAAAGGAAATGTGGGACAAAATAGCAGAACTTTTAGGCCTCCCATGGAGAGCGGTTGAAGCTATGCATTGGCAGCTAGGGAAACAAGAGATGGCTAGACGTGCTGGAGTGATACCCTTTTCGCTTTCAAGTACAACATCAGAGCCACCTCAGAAGCGGCGCAGACTCAGAGCAACAACGCCGAGATCGAGGCGAGACGCAGGGACACGGGGGGTGCAAGGTCAGCAACTTCCTTCTGTTGCCGAACTGTCTGCTGGAGCTGCTGCATACGCGTCTAGTCAGTCGCGTGAGCATTATTCTTTGAGGAAGTCCCCGAAGTCGCCTGCAGAACAGAGTCGAGGCTATGTAGGAACTCGCTTAGGAGGAGGAACCCGGTCTAGGAGATAAATAAAAGATTTCTTTCGTGGCCGTGAAATATAATAGCTTGTCTCGGAATATGAATGCATAGCATGGTTGGGGGACAGATAGACTTATAGGCACGATCTTTTGTAATTGTCCCTTTCTTTTCCTTGTCTTTTTTGTTTCCCCTGCTTCCATTCCCATTATTGCCATTATTCCCAAGATCCCCTTCTTGCTCTCTTGCTCCCGATTGCTTCCTCCTCATTCCTTTATATATTTCTTTTGGGTTGTATTCAAGACCGGATGCTTGAGATAGTGGTAGCATTTTATAGTGTCCCAATTCAATCCAGCGGTTTTAAGCTTGCGATTGCCCACCAGTTGTCCTTTTCATAGCCGTGATCCAACACATCGCCACCGGCTGCGACAATGTCCCTCTCCAGCTCCTGCGATTGATATAAATGATAGTAGCGGTGGAAAGTCTTGGTTGACTCCTCAGATTGAGCATCCACGCTTTTCTTCTGTCGCACCCATGGGACCATGACGTCCTGGTCATCTCCAGCATCCCACCCCCTTCTACTGGTTTTCTGTTCTAGCGCCCAGACATATATTAACGCTTTGCCACCTTCTTGCCCATTGCGAGATGGTCTGAGTGTCTGTAGGATAGACTGGACAGCTTTAACCCTGCGTTCAGGAGTTGATAGGTGATGAACCACCGCAATGGAGATGGCGAAGTCGAAGAAACCATCCGGATGCGGCAAATTCAGATTGTCAGCGACAATCACAGAGTGCGGATAATGCCTGCTGGAAATTCGCGCCAAGGCTTCGGATCTGACCCTTGCATGTTTAGACGCGTATATATATATGGATAGATCCCCATGGGCCGGAGGCACGATCATCGGGAACACCCGCAATTCTGACTTACCTATCTGACGCCACAATGAAAACGTTGGAGTTTACTGGTAGGTATTTGCCATTGCCGCAGCCAATGTCGAGTCCGATCGAGCCGGGAGGTTGTTCTTTTAAAAAACGTTCGACAATTGGCCAAGGCTGAGGGGACGACCATGGTGCTTTCAGTGAGCTTGGGCCACACTCAAATACATAAAATCCGGCAGTGAGACAGAGGTTGCAGGGAACCAGGTGCAAAAGGAAAAGATCAGCCAACCTTATATCTTGTGGAGGAGAAGTGGTCTGCGATTTCTTGGTAGACATTGTGAACATACAGTTCTTCGTACCTCTCCGCATCACTGCTTTCCATGGCTCCTAGCAATGAATTAAGCAACTGACCAAGAATTGGACATTGAGAGATGGAGACTCCATTCCTGCTAACCCTTGAGATATACAGGACTTGGGCCGAGAACCGGTGGATTTCTTAACCGGATTGGCAGAGCGGAGATCACGGGATGATGAGATTGGGCAGAAGTGAAAGTATCGGCTGTGGCGTTTAGATCGCGCTCAGGCCCTTTAAACGCCAGATCTGTCACGTGTTGGGGAGTTGTTTCGATATCCCGGAATGTTGTACATAGCATCCGTTGATGGCAATTCGGGCATATATTTTATAGATGATAATCGGGGCCAAATATATGGAGGATGATCACATCTGATGTTATTTGTGTGTGTAACTGTGTATTCGAATGGTAGGTTATGCCTGTTGACCCTGACCTCTAACTATAGTTAACCACCTGAAAGTATTTAGTTAAATAATAAACTCGAAAGTTGAAGGTGATAATATCCTGATTGCAATCTTATCGACTTCTCCATCTGCCGTCGGTTTCAGAGACATTGCAACTGAAAAAACCGGAGTCCCTTTTTTCCCTTAACCCTCAGCCATACGGAGAACCTAAATGCGAACGCAAAACCCATTTGACCCAAATGTCACTATAGGCTGCCGTAACTGCATCAAATCCGTAAGTAACTAAGTTGTCAACCAAGGGTTATAGTTACTAGCCTATCTTGGCTGGTCTGTGGTCGCCCATCGAATAATTAGTATTTTGCACCAAGTTATTCAATTTTTCACTTGAAACCAATTCACCGTGAGTATGAGGACTTGATTTCTCTATCTTGTAATTTTCCCCTCAGAAGAAAATAGTTATCACCTCCGCGAAACAGAACTGACATCAAAACTCTAGTAACAAGATATCAGCGGATTCTTAATTCAAAAGAACCTATCCGAGAAATCAATCTCCAGTTTCCATAGACTCTAGAAGAGGTTTTTACTAGAAACTCTTGTTTCTGAAAAGTTCTGAACATGGGGTTTCAGCCCGCTCCCGTGGACATCCCCGTCATCATATCCGTTGCTCCAACCAGCGGTGGTCCATCACAGGTTGGGACATCGTTCGCCTCAGAACGGCGCGTAACGCCAACATGGACAGTTTTGCAGCTGAAGTCGAAACTAGAAACTATGACTGGAATTCCCCCATCCAGTCAGAGACTCAAACTGAAGGCCCCCGGTAAAGACGACCAATGGGTTGACGGTGATGATCGGATTGTTGGTGATTGGGCCCTTGGCAGGGGATGTGAGTTCGAGGTATGTACGGCACAAGAAGGGCTTTGAGGCCTCTTTGGACGTTTATCTATTCTCTTGGTTTCTTCTTACTCCCGTGTTTATAATTTCAATTCGTGTTATTGTCATATATAAGGGGGAGGGACAACCGTGGGTACAACCCATCAGCTGGCGAGCTAGCTGCCCCTTTTAACATGACTGGAATCTCCCAACCATCCTCACCATCATGGGTAACTATCCAACAAGCCACTACTAGATTGCTCTCCGGGGAGTGTGTTAAAGATGATCGTGATCACATGAATCCCCACAGCATCTCTGTTGCCGTCTGGCCCAATTACGTCCTGCACAAGCATATCGCCAGTCAGGACAGATTAGCAGAAAGTTTCATCTCACTCTCCTTAGGACAGCTCATCCTGTTGCAATTGGATGACGAAAAACCCGCTTCAACTTCTAACCGAATCATCAGTGCAACCAATGTTTTTCCTTTCCTTTCCTTTCTTTTCTTCCGTTGTCGTACCTGCCTTTATTCACTGAAAGCTACGATTATTCTCCATCTTTTGCCTATATCCTGTTTGCTCAAGTTGATCCCACAACTAGATCCATGACACTCGACCCCAAGCAGCACGCCCGGATTTCAGCGACCTCTCCTCAGTAGAAAAATATGTCCTCCCAACCTCAACCTACGAATCCCGTCCCAACAGCGTCCTATCGTGGAAGAAATCCCAGAAGCTCGGACGCTTCGACCCTAACGCCCTCTCCCCTGAAGAAATCCTTAAGCAGCAAGTGGAGAAAGACCAGAAAGAGATTCAACAGAGAGGTAAGTAAGAGATGCGAAAGGGAACCTTGTTTTTATATATATACGAATGCCTATATGTATAAACTCTTGACATCCGTTCCAGGTATCGAACTCTCCAAGCGCGCAATAATCCACCCCTCCGCCCCTCCCCATATCCGGCGCGGGACAATTCGCTTCATCGGCCCGGTCCCCACCATTCCATCACCGCTTGTGAAATCGCTATCATTATCCGCAGGAGGAGACGAAGAAGAAGAAGGAGAAGAAGAAGATGATGATAAAAGAATCACTGCCTCCACTGGACCACTTTGGATCGGCATCGAACTTGATGAACCCACTGGCAAGAATGATGGATCTATTGGTGGCAGGAGGTATTTTACCTGTCTGGAAAAGCGAGGCGTGTTCGTGAAGCCGGAGAAAGTTGAGGTGGGTAATTTCCCGCCGTTGGATCTTGAGTTGGATGATGAGGATATGGAGGAGATTTGAGAATTGTTACTTAGGGTAAGATGTCCGGGTGGACGGGTTTATTTTTTTATGGCAGGATGATCATAGTTACTTGTTGAATTGAGGTACAGATTAGATACGAGCGAAGTAGCACTACGAATTGATGTAATGAAAATGAACCCCTTCCTTCTCATAAGAAAATGGGAAAAGGAAAAATAAACGGCATGTGTTTAACCAGCCCAACCAAAAACATTTCTATTTTTTTATAACCCAAAAATTATTTGATGTGTGTCGAGGGAATTCGCTACATCATAGAAAAGAGGACATACCACCCTCTATAGGAGACGCAAAAGACACATATATTTACTTTGGCACACTACCACGACCACCCACAGCTCCCACAGCTTCCAACTGCGCTGCACTGATATTGACCTTAGGTAGTGGCCGTCCTTTGACTGATGGGCGACTCACGAACCCGATTTCTGCCAGGTAGCTTAGGTATCTGCCCACGTCCTCCTTTGTGATGCCATAACCGGTACTTTCATCAACCCCAGTCCAGTTCTCTGCATCAGCCTTCAGGATCTTGACGGCATTTCTGTCATCAAGTTCGGGAGCTCGAGTTGTAGCTGGTAGATCGTTAACACAGAAGTGGTAAAGTGGCATCAGGGCGTGTTGTTCCTGATCCTTTTCTGACCCACCAGCTGACACATATTTCTCGAGCTCATCCTTCCAAATGTCATAGTCGACTTCGGAAACTTTATAGCCATAAAATTCGAGGAAGGAGAGGTATTCGTTCATACGTAGGCGAGGGTGGCCAGTAACATGGACGACGTGTACGCCGTCTGGGAGAGGGTTGAGGCCCGCAGCCACAACCACTCGGGCGACATGTTTCACTGGAACAGAGTTTACAGCGTTGATGATGTGTGGTCGGCTTGATAATTGAATACAGCCTTTCAGCATACGAATCAAGAAGTCATCAGTATTACAGACTCCAGACTCTGTATCACCTAAGATGTATCCGGGTCGAATCACAGAACCGAGCAGGCCCCTTTTACCGGCTGCACGGACGAGTTGCTCAGACACCCACTTTGTCTGTCCGTAGCCGGTTCCAAGACCGGTTCGGCTGCCCTCCAGATCATCATCTTCTGATATGGAACCTCGGCCAGTGCTCAGCTGCTGATCTGAGAGTTTGACGTAGTGGTCAGTGTCAAGGACACTGGTGGAACTCACAAAGGTGAAAATCTTTGGTTTTCCTTCGTTGCAAAGCCTCATGGCGTCGAGTGTGGAAAGGACGTTTGCGGCCATCATGTCGTTGTATCTCCGAACCCAATGGACTAAAGCGCCATTGTGGATCACTAAATCGACTTCCTGGGCTAGCTTCTGCCAAGTTTGCTGGTGAATACCGAGTTGCGGTTTTGACAAGTCGCCGACGACGAAGCTCAGTCGACTTGCCCACTCGTCTTGCCATAGGCCGTAGCCCTGTAGGGACCGTCGAAGTCGATAGAGTGCAGCTTTTAAGTCCTTTACACCTCTCATGTGGACAATGAGATTGATAGCAGGACTGGTTCTCTCCATAATGTCCTTGATAATGTAGGAGCCCAAGAAGCCAGTCGCACCAGTAAGGAAGACAGTGAGATGTGGTGAGTTGCGAATGATTTCTGGATCAGCCGTTTGGTATGTATCAGGTAGTTTCTTGAGAAGCTCGTCTAGAGACTTGGAATATGAGGAATGCTTATCTGTTTCCGTGGCGGCACCGTTTTCCACGACGCCATTCTTTAAGCTGAGTTGTTTATCAACTTGGGCACTAAATCCTCCTAAGTTTGGGTGTTCGTATAAAGCGTTTATTGAAACATTCACCCCGAGCTCTTTGCGGATGGTTAGCAACATTTGTTGGGCCAGGATGCTGTGGCCTCCAAGATCGAAGAAGTCGTTCTGAGGGATAATGGTCTTTGCGTTAAGTCCACGAATAAGTCCAGCCCACTTGGTAGCAACAGTTCGCTCCGTTTCAGACATCGACTCCCATCTCTTCAAATCCTCAGAGGAAGCAGGCTCGGCCTGTTCTGCAATATCAGGTAACGGGAGTTCCTGCTTATCGACTTTCCCATTCGGATTAAGAGGTAACTTGTTAAGGACAATGAATATTGTCGGTACCGCGTAGCTGGGTAAACGTCCTTTCAAATGATCCCGTACTTCAGTTTGCATTCGTCTAAAGCGCTTGGAATAGATAACTGCAGGGCCAATATCAGTCCCTTCATCCTCAATATCCTCAAGGTCTCGACTTTTGAGCCATTGGGGCCACTCCTTCAGTTCCGGGACAATGTAACTAGCGAGCGTTTGCTCCTCATATTTATCTCTCCGGACAAGAGTCTTGCAGTCTCTGATTAAAGGGTGTTGGCGCAAATTATTGTCAATGTCATTGAGCTCGATTCGGAAGCCTCGGATCTTGACCTGGTCATCTGCACGACCTGTACATTCCACATCTCCTGTCTCCAAGTATCTCCCAAGGTCACCAGTCCGATAAAGTCTGTCTCGAGGTCCCTTATAGTACTTCCTCCACGGCTCACCTTTGTCATTCTTCTTGTCAGCTTCAACCCATTTCTCGTTGTCCACAAACCAATTCATCAGAAACTTTTGGTCGTTCAACGCCTTATCTCCTTTGTAACCCTCAGCAAGGCCAGCAGCGCGGACGTAAATCTCTCCCACTTCTCCAATTTTGCATAACTTGGTTCGATCTTCTCGATTGACGGCTAAGAGCTGTACATCCTTCATTCCTTTCCCAGCTGGCACAGTATCCTTGAGTTTGTCCAAGAAATTGGGATCCTTTGCGCGACTGGGTATTTCATAGTAGCTTACTGCTCGCTGTGTTTCAGTGGTTCCATACATGTTAACAATGTTGACGTTAACCGCAAGTTCCCTAAGCTTCCTACAGTCTCTCGTAGTCAAAACGTCGCCAACAAAGAACGCCCTATCCAAGGAGGGAAATTTGGCGGATGCGTCTCCAACAAGAATCTGACCCATAGCCGGTGTTAAGTGAGTAACTGTGGGCTTGTGTTCAGCCATCCATTCCGCAAGCCTCTCATGTTGGATATCCTCCTTGGAGGGAACCAATAACTGTGCACCAAGAAATAGGGGAGTGAAAATATCTCGTTGAACAGGATCATGCGCAATTCCGGACAAGAGAGTAAATCTGCTCTCTGAAGTAAGTTCAAATCTCTCGGCCATCCAGCCAAAGTACTTGGCCAAGCTGAAATGACGCCCGAGTACACCTTTCGGTTTTCCTTCACTACCAGAAGTGAAGGAGAGCGTGGGGTTACTGTCAGGACCCACAAGAGTATCTGGAGGTGAAGAAGCCTTCGCTCTGACCTGGGCAAAGATATCTGTGCCGTCAATCTCGCCCCCGGACAAAAAGCCATTGTCATGGATACGCAGGGAAGGGACCTCAGCCTTCAGTTTGAGCTCTTCATCAATATACTTTCGCACAATTGGGGCTAAAGGACCAGCCTCATCCGTCGCCCTTGCAATGTTAATCAAGGCGCAAGGCTGGGAAACCTCCAGATATATCTGCTGCCTTGCAGGTGGGTAGGCGGGATCGAGGATACTCATCGTTGCGGCAGACATCTATGAGCATATTAGCATCAACTAACCAAACACTACCATTACCATAAGCTATCAAAAGACAGTAAGCCATACCAGAGTGCCCATGATGCTCACAACCAAGTCAACAGAGCGATGGGCCCAGATAATAACGACATCCCCATTGGTGACTCCTGCATCGTGGAGGTAGTGAGCCAGAGTATTAGCTGCCTCGTAGATCTGTCTGTAGTTGAATCTCCTCTCAGGACCTTCGGACGACTTCGTTTCCACCACGCATACCCGATCTGGATATTTTTTTGCGTTCTCGACAAAATGCGACTGGATTGAACCGACATAACCGGTCCAGTCCAGGTCAATGGTGGGGTCCGGCAGTTCTACCATGGTGAGAGAAGGTTTAGGAATTGAAGTTCAAAATCCCAGTCAAAGGGGAAGCCGGCCGCTTAGTAGACCACCGCGCGAGCGAGAGAAAGCCCTCTTTGCTATGGCATGGGACGGTGAGTCATGTTTCCAGCAGGACAAGTGGTTTAGACGTCAACTGGTTGCGGCATCGGAGGGGATAGTCAGTGATCATAGTTCTGATGACTAAGCAGAGATGTGCCAGACCTGGAAACCCTTCGATATTATCCTGCCCTGCGAAACCGATTCATATCATCGATCTATCTCTAACAACGCTCTTTGGTATATCTCAATTCATTACGGTTTCCGTATATGCTCATTGCTGGGAGACTGGACTATTCTCACAATCAACACATCTTGTGCTTGTTAGGGGATTTTTTTTGTTCTTTTCTTCTCAGAATACAATGGTTAAAACGAGACAAATAAAGGCTCATTTATTCCAGCTACGAGCTTCATGTTTACAAAGGAATTCGTCTTTTTGTTATGTGGAGTACAGGATGGAGCAATTCATTTCTTTTGGTTCACGAAATACTTTTTTCATTATAGGTGATGGTGTTATGAGGGCTTTCTATGATGTTTCTTTTATAACATCTACTTTTTAAAATAGCTCTATAAGAGCTATAAGAATGAAAGATAAAAGAGAGAAAGCAATTGCAATTGTGGGCGTTACATTTCAAAGAGCTTTTCCTATCGTTGTTGGGCAATTTTTCTTCTTCTTTGACAAAATATATCGGCCGAGGCTGTCTTCTGTTGTCTCTGTTGTCTTTGATATCTATCATCGATTCGCTGTTGGACATTTACAATTTTACGGAATACAAATATTGCTTCAAAATCGTTCTTCTAGGTTGCACAACATGAGTCGGAAAGGGAAAAGCCATGTTACATCAGGGAATGAGAAGGCAGCTACGGATAACGGGGCGGTGGATTTGGGTGTAGAAGCCCCCGAAAAATCCGATGTCTCGGGGAATAAAGAAGCAGTATCACATAGCAGGCAGGTAAAATTTTAAGAATTTTCATTCATTTACCCTGTCTACTCCGATTGATTTTTGAGACAGCTGCTGATAATTTATTTCAAGTGGAAACGGGAGTATATGTCGTTACAATCGAGAGGAATGCCAAATGAAAATAATGTCCTCTGTTATCGCAATAGCGCCTTTATATCGCTGCTGCATTCCCCCGTGTTCGTGAATTGGCTACGGGCCCACCGATGCATCTCTGGCAATGAAGCTAATCCGGATTGCCTAGCTTTCAGTTGGGATATGTATTCCAAGCTGTACTGGTCGAACACTATACAGGCGGATACTCTAAATTCGCGTATGACCGCACTTTGGAATAAGTATTTGTTGAAATTACAATGGGGTTTTCCAGAGCAGCAGAGTGAAGATATCATTCCTCAACAAGAAGACGTTGTAGAATTTTTTAACCGACTTGATAGGCAGCTTAGCAGCCGAGCGAGAAGAACACGGAAATAAGAAGTTAGTTTATGGCGAAGTTTAACGGTCCGGTTAAAGTCTGACTGAGATCATTATAGAGAGAAAGAGTACTTCGAACAGATGTTTTGGACCTTGCTGTTACTTACTCGAACATGCCTGGGCTGTACGGCACCAAAATGTGACTCGGAGACTCGGACGTCGAACATACTGTATGCCATTCCACCACCATTAATGACGCAAACCAGAAGAATCGAAGAGGGAATCGCCACATACCTAGAAAACGAGGCCTTGTTGGATAGGGTCTGTACAACATGCCACATCGCCCTATCTCCTGCCGACAAAGCCCGTATTAGGAGGGCACCAGAAATTCTCTTTGTACAAGTTGATCGACTCAAGGTAATAAATAACAAATCTATGAAAGTTTTTACCAACCTGACGTTCGAAGAAGAGCTAGATCTCACAAGTCATTATGATAACACCGGCGATAATACCGGGGAAGGACTTCGATATCAGCTCGTTTCAGTTATATTCCATTTGGGTCTGGCTGTTGAAGAAGGCCACTACATCACCTTTGCGAAACAGCCCAATGGAGAATGGTCTAAGATTGATGACGAAAAGGTGACAGAAATCCAATTCAACGATATCGCAGATGGCTCTCATGGATGGAATGAGACTCCATATGTATTTTTTTACTCCAAGATATATTCAGAGCCACAAGCATCAGACACTGAGAAAGCCAGTCAACTACACGCCAGCAAAACTTCTCCAGGAGTAACGCAAGAAGGCGAAGATGACCATTCAGCACTAGCATCTCGTTTTTATGATTTCTTTTCCCAAACGCCCTCTGAAAAAGCCGGTGTTTTCTACACCTAGGTCCAAATCGACGACGGAACAGCCAGCGCAAATGTGGGTGAATATTACCATAGGTAATATGGCTCTGACTGGGACTCTTCAGGGCAGATTGGATATGGCTGTTAAACGCCTTTTGCCCACGGACGAACCCGGAGACCGCGGCTGCGAGTTTAAAAAGCTGCGATGAAGTGATTGCGACGTGCCGAAATCTCCCTCTACCCAAAAGCTAAGATACAACAACTAGTGATCTAAAATACTTATATTTTGGTTCATCTTTCCTACAGTTGTGTATTCGACAACAATGGTCGCCGTCTTCCGTAGATTGGTTTGCTGATCGACCCGTTTAAAAGAAGATATATGTAGAGGTTAGATTTACCTCAGGAGTTAATGATTTTGGTATCAGGGGTTTTCTATCGTTGCCCATACCCGGCATAACTACATATATTGCTAAATAGTGAAATCATTTCCCTTTCGTCATTTTTCTTTTCTTTTCGGCTCTGGCGAGGAAATGTGAATTTTCGAAGTCTACCCTGTCTATATTAGCCGTACGGGTAGCCTTCTATGGATAGGATAGAATATAGAAATGAATGCGCACAGTTACTAAATTTGAGAAAAGAAGGAAAAGAAAGAAAAGAAGGATTTCCAAAGCGGGTTTCTTTTTCTCCTCTCTCACTCTTTTATTTTTTATTTTTTATTTTTTATTTTTCCTTCTCGTTTTGGCGTCTTGTCAGGGGTTTAAGAGCCGGAAGGGTATGAACATGAACTTGAACTTTTGTATCAAGACCAGCATTTCCGTAACTATAGATATTTTATTACGCATTGGCTATTCAAAACACCATTATAACACCACCCAAGCTAGCTAGCGAGATAACATGAACCAAGGAAACATCTCCAAGACAATTGTGAATATCTCAACCCAATGAAAACTATGGAGGGGCCTCTTCCGTCATCCTCCCAATTCATCACCTCAATCATCCATCGTTTATCCCAATTCCATCCACCGCCACCGACAGCAGCTGCAACAGAAGACCGCAACGATGACCAGAATGATCAATATCAATACCCCGGACCAACATCTCCCACTTCAACAACAGGCGCAAATAATAACCCATTCACCCAACTCCCCAGTCTCCAGCTATCAAAAGTAAAACCCCTGCTCCTAACACTTCACTGTCTCTTCCCCAATGAGCTGTTGCTCGCCTTGGATATCCTAGATCGCAAGATTATTAGGAGATATGATTACAAGCTGGCAGCAGATGCGCGACAACAGCATCAGCAGCATGGTAGAAATGACACGGGAGTTTACTTCATCCATTCATCTACATCTTCGTCTCCAACTTCTGCTTCTGCGGCTTCTTATTATGCAATGAACACAACAAGAGGAAATACCAATTATGAAAAGTCACATATTGTCTGTCTAAATGCCTGGAACTGCTCTTGTCCGGCCTTTATGCTAGCTGCATTTCGACCCTTGGGATCTTCTTCCCGGGGTGCTTCTGAAGGAGAAAGATGGGTCGGCGAAGATGGGATGCGGAATGCTGCTCCCGTCCCTCCTCTATTCAATTCTTCAGTTGAAAGTCAAGATCAAGGCAGAGACAATGAAGACGAAGACGTAGGATTTTCTCCAGTTGACAGTGCCGGTCCATTCCCATTTGGTGGCACTCTGGTCAAGGGCACAATGAAGATGATGGATGACGGGACGCCCGTGTGTAAGCATTTACTTGCATGTCTACTTGGGAGCCAGTGTCCAGGGTTGTTTGGAGGAGGTGTCGAGGAGGTAGTTGTTGATGATGAGAAGGAGATGGCTGGGAGGTTCGCGGCAGGCTAGAGACTGCTTTTGGGGGGATTAAAAGATGTTTCAGGTTGAAGACAAAATCTTCAGAGCTTTGTTTGTGGTCTGCAAACGGTATGGAGCATGCTAATCTATGTTGTGCTCCCTGGGGGAAGATGGGAGGAGAGGGAAGGGAAGCAGGGGGGCATCTGGTGGTTAATAGCTGAGAGAGAAAGAGGGTGTTTAGTACGGCTTACTCCTCCGGTACATGTATCGTCATCGTACTTAGAAGCCATCTATCTAGAGAGCAGCGACGGTTTCGAAATGGGAAGTTAATAGCTAGTTGTGATGAAGTTGATGACTGAGGATTGTTATCCGGCAACCTCTGTTTTAACCGGAGAAGCAATCCAATTGGACATCTTCGACACTCCACACTCCTGGTGCCTGCCTGCCACGGAATCCATTACACCCCTATCACAAACTACGTCTTGTGGAGGGGCATTAACCTGCTTGCAAGGTTTCTTTTTATTAAAGGGAGACATCTATGATCACCCCGACCTCTTTTGTAGAATCCCTGGTCCTGAATTCATGACGTGAAGATATAGATGCTTCACCCAGCCAACAAAATACAAAGTGAAAAGAGACGAATCTGATTTTCATGGCGTGTATTTTACAAATATATGCCGGCTAACAACACCGTAAAGCCATGGAACAAAACGCTAGGTAAGGTGGATAGGGACATAAGTAGAGGGGTTAGATCTAAAAGGAAAAAAGAAAAAGTAAACGGGTAAAAGAAGACACAGCCAAGAATCAAATTCACCCTTTCTTTTTCCCTTTTTCCTTCGAGCCGTCTTGCTCCTCTTTGGAATCGTTGCCGGTAGGCGATTTGGATTTCTTACCATTGTTGTTGCCATTGATGCTGTTATTCATCGAGCCATTCTTCTCCTCTTCCTTCTTCGCCTCCTGCTCCTCCTGCTGCTGACGATTCTGAATCTTGTTGTCGATAAGGTCATGGAAAGCAGTGATGGCCCTGATTAAGCTGCTCAGATATATAGCCATAAGCTGGTCGTTGGTCTTAATGCTCATTGCACGCGCAACTTCCGTGTTCTCAGTTTGCGACTGCTCCGTTCCATTCACTGGGGCGTTCGCACTAGATTTGGGCGTAGAAAGATTTGGTAAGAGATTGAAAACATCCTGGAGATTTCCAAGAATGGCGTGATTCACGGGTAGGTCGCCGTCGAGTACTTTTTGTAGATATTGACCAATATCGCGGAGGCGTAGGTGGAGTCCTTGTAACGATTGTAGTTGGGATGTTATCCGGGTGGAAAGAGTGCCGACGGCAACGTCTCTTATATCCCTCAGGAGATGCTCGACACCGATCTCTTCTGCTTCTTCAGCTTCAATTATGGAGGGGGTATGGACAAAGGTTTTTGATGTGGTAGTTCCGTCCTAGGTGATCGGATTACGAAGTTAGAAAATAAAGCTCTTAATAGAACCCGGGGAGGGTTATGCCTAAATAGGTGCGCACATCTTTAATCTCCTCAACAGCAAAGTAGGCATCGGTAGGTACGCCAACCTCCTTTGGCTGTACGTCAATAATGACTAGTAAGGGGTTTGGCGTGTATCGTTTGAAAAGTTCATTGATCTCCAGATCAGCCGCTCTCAGCTTAGGGCCGGAATGGTACCACCCTATAAGCTTCTCACGAGCATTAATCTTCTTAAACATATCATTCATCGACTCTACAAAATTGTGATCTAAGAACCAGACGGACGGGTCCTTGTCGTCCTCCTCGAAGGGCACTAAGAGGGAGTCGCATAATGTGTTAGCTATCCCAGAAGATATTTCTACAATGGAAAGCGCAGGGTCTATAGATATAAATTTACCAGCGAAGCTGTTTGACACTCTGACATTCTTGCCGTCATTCTGGCCCAGCAGCACGCCGACTACTCGCCTTCTCGTTCCCTTTGCTGACCGTCCGTAGTGGTCTGCTACTGAGAGGAGGACTAATGGAGCGACGGAGACAGTACGTGTCACCAGCGACAAGGTGTCTGCGGTGGTTGCCGGCATGCTGGGTATGGGAGGAGTATATAGGTAGACCGGCCGCAAGAGAAACGGAGCCGAAGATAGTCGCAGAAGGGGGATAAAACTGCGTGCAGTGATGTTTGTCGGGTGTAGCTCTTTCGATGGCAATCACCAAGGCTTGGCTGTAGGAATGACTAAGCAAGAGCAAGCTCCTCACTAGCCACATGGCTTCTGGCGTAAGGGTGAGGGAGAGTGGCGGGACTCTATGTGGCTGGTGAGCACCAAGCGGCTAGTCCGCTTAAATCACGTGGTTATCACGGTTTCGGCTGCCCCCAAACATATTTTGCAGATCATCGTTCAGCCCACCTTGCATACCGAGTATTGTGAAGATGAAGATGAATGTTACGATGGAGGAATATGTTGTTGAGCTTAAAAAGGTTACAGTGTCTATATAGAAAAATATAACCCTGCTAGAGTTAAGCTTGGATGGATATATGAGGGCTTCGTCTTCGGGTAAAGCCTGGAAAGTTGGGGAAAAAAACATTGGAGCTCACCGGAAGAGACAAAAAAAAAAAGATCTTTGGCAATAATAGAGTTTTGAGCTGGCTGCTGTGGAGACACCGGGTTCCTTTCCAGTTCGCGGCTTGCGCGGTTGTTCCTAAGGGGCTTTACGTACTTCAGTATGGACAATCTGCACACTCTTCACGGTAAATAAACCACGCAGCCTCACGCACCTCGGCCGGGCGGGAGCTTGGTCCCCCCATCACAAATTTCTTGGCTTCGACCTTCCATCTTTCGTCTGTTTAAATTTCCACCTCCGGACACCTCCCGTCGCCGCATACATTAAAAAACATTTTCCCCACCACTCTACCATCCAACCCGAAAAAACAGTCTTTTCTTCTTCCTCCCTCTCCCCTCTCCCCCTCCCCTCTCCCCTCTCCCCCTCTTCCTCCGTTTCCTTTGTTAAACGAGCGACTAGCGGATTTTGGTTAGGATCGGCTCCATCTTCATCTTCCGTTCAGTCTCATTCCTCACATCATGGCTCCCATCAAGGATGAGACCATCGACAGCCTCAAGAACATCATTGGCGAACTCGAGTCGCGGGTGGCTCAATTGGAACATCGATTACTCCATGGCGGTGACTCGTCGAAGCCTAAGTCCGTCGCGGAATCTGTGCGGATGATTTTGATGGGCCCTCCAGGTGCTGGTGCGTGGAGCCGAATCTCCTTCCCCCCTTCCCGTCCTTTCCTGTCAGTTAGCTATTGCGGACATCACGTAGCTTGTATGTGCAGCTACTGATTGAATTGATGTGCAGGCAAGGGAACTCAAGCTCCCAATATCAAGGAAAAGTTCTGTGTCTGCCACCTGGTGAGTTGCTACACATAACCTCTTTCCGCGTTCGGGAGGAAAAATCCTCAAGTGGATCGATTGACTGGTAACTGACTGAGATCGTGCCTTTTTTTTTTTTTTTAAACCTTTCCTGTGCAGGCCACAGGAGATATGTTACGGTCACAAGTCGCTCGCAAGACTGAGTTGGGCAAGGAGGCCAAGAAGATCATGGACCAGGGAGGACTGGTTAGTGATGAGATCATGGTTAACATGATCAAGCATGAGCTGGAGACGAACAAGGACTGCCAGAACGGGTGCGTATTACTTTTTCCCACCTTTGGCGCCAGGCATGGAATGTTGCATTTCTTGACTAACATAACGCTATTGGAAACATATATAGCTTTATCCTGGATGGTTTCCCACGCACAGTCGCCCAGGCTGAGCGATTGGATGGCATGCTTGATTCGCGTGGCCAGAGGCTTCAACACGCCATCGAGCTCCAGATCGACGATGCGCTCTTGGTTGCACGGATAACTGGTCGCTTGGTCCATCCAGCTTCGGGACGGTCGTATCACAAGATCTTCAACCCCCCCAAGGAACCCATGAAGGACGATATTACCGGGGAGCCATTGATCCAGCGTTCTGATGATAACGCGGAGGCCCTGCAAAAGAGACTCAAGACCTACCACTCCCAAACTGCCCCTATTGTTGGATACTACAAGAAAACTGGCATCTGGACGGGGATCGATGCTAGCCAAGAACCTGGACAGGTGTGGAAGAGCCTGCTGAAAGTTTTTGACAGCGACAAGACCCCTTCTAGTCCAATACTTGGCAAAATTGGCCTGTCAAAATAAGGCCGGCCTAATTTTAACATCATTTTTCCTCTTATAAATCATCATGTCCTCATATCTCGTTAGCTTTTTTATGCACCCGCTTCCGTTTTGTTTCTTCTCTTCACGGATTCCCTCTACTTTCTCCGGTGCCGGGAATGGATCCGTCCTACTTCCTGTTGGAGAATATATGTGCCCCATGATTTTATACGCGAAAAGCTTCTATTCCATTTTTGCTTTGGCGATAGGTAAGCAACTGTACTCGTACATAGAATGCGGGATACGCAGCTCTTGTATCATAATACTTTTCCGCTGTCAATCAACCACTTTTGGCAAATCTGCTTTGTCTTGTTTTATTTTCTCCGGTTTCAATCTTTTTCTTGCTGTTCTAAGGGTTGGGTGGTTGTTTTTCTTGTTCTCTATTAATAGTTGTTTCCTTTCAGTCTACTTGATACCCATGTGTTGCTCTGTATTCGTGCTCAGGGGCTCTGATATGTCTGTTATCAGATATCAAAAACAAGTTATGGCATTTATATTAGCTTGAGCCAAACTTTGCTATATATCTTTTTTCTATGGATTCTGACACTGTTTTGGGCCAAGAACACAATTTATCTCTTGTGCGTGGTGTGTTGATGGGAATGCCCTGTTTCCTTGGTGACAGAAGCCCTGACTCCCTGATGCCATATCATGCCATATCAACTCTTCACATTACGACCATCTCATAACCTCGCTAATCCACTCCTCTTCTTATTCCTCAAAAACTCTTTCATCCTAGTCTTGTTGAATCCTCTGTTCCCAGGTTGTTTCTCATCAGCAATCCTTACCTATATCAGATACTTGCTCTAATTAGGGCAAAATCCTGTTCATTCTCTTCCTCAGTCACAGCTTTCAGCTCTATCACTCCTTACTTTTTCAGAATATCAAGTTATCCATCTCACAATGGGTAATTGTTTTTCATGTGCTTGTGAGGGTCGTCATAGCCAACCAACCTCCTCTGTTGGTGGCTTAGAAATAGGGCAACCTCAATTGTAAGGCTCTTCCATCACTTCTCCTTGCTTACCAGCTATATCACCAAGTCCAGTGGCATCAGCCTCTGTTCCCTGGGCCTCCCCCTTTCTGTCACCCTACTTTGGCTTCTGAAAACGGGGGAAGAAGAGGAAACAGGCCTTTTTACAAGTCCGTTTTACTCTCAGTACACTTTGTTATTATTTCCAATGATAGACAACTAACATCTCTCTTCTTTGTTACTATCATCTTTCAGTCCCAAGACCAGTGCAGATTTGGGAATGCTTCACCTTGAGCGTAAGTTTGTGCTCAAAACAGAGAGGACAAATCAGTCAATGTTGCCTGCAAACCCTCTCTAGAGTACCCCAAATCTTCAATTCCGCTTGGGCTATCTTCTTGTTTCTATCTCATTTGGGGCCCTGTTGGTTTCGCCATCTCAATCTCCGTAACCCCACTTTGCCCCTTTCCTTCCCCACCTCTATGTTGTTGGATCCCGCTAAGGTCCTCCCACCCCTATACTTACAGCAATTGTACGTTATGACGGCATTCAGATACCACCCGCCAACCCAGTCAGTTATATGGACCGCGCTTTGCCAACGGCTGAGGTGCCAAGCCCTCCCGCACCCATGCCTAACGATGACGACCTCATCGAAGTTATGGTGAGTTTATCCCGATTTCCTTCTTCTCTTTCATTCTCCATGCCCGCCTGTTGGGACTAGCTGCAACCCCTACAACTGCACTCTTAGGTTGAGTGAGTGTCACAACAGACTCCCCAATGAATGAATTTGATATTCTTTATCAGCTGGGAGCTGATTGTTGACATTAAACCATAGCCGGATCAATTGGGTTCCACAACTGATAGCAGCGAGACCGAATCACCCGACCCAACGGATGCGCCAATTCCAACTACCGGCGAGGAGTTTGATTTTGAAGTCGAACCCGGCACGGCTCAGTGAATATGTACTGTGCACACAACGGACCCTTTCGTATACGCTGACCCAGGCGACTACTAAAAGGAGACGCTGTGCGAACTTTATTTTCGGAGGACGGGAGCATTTGAAGATTCTTGAGTATTTCATTGCGATTGGTTTATTCTGCTTTTTTATTTAACTTCCCTTTCTCCTTTTTGCCCTTGTCAATCATCTGACTTCATGTCACGAGCGTCTGGTGATTGTTGGTTCAATAACTCTTCATTCATTCTTTGTTTCCATCTAGATAAGTTCGTTCTGGACAGTTACCTGTTGCCCAAAAACACAATATGGAATGGGAAGTCTGGTGTCTGGTGTCTGGTGTCTGGCGTCTGATGGTATGAAATCTCACAAAGTTTCTTTTGGTTTCGTTGATTCTACTGTAATTACTGTTATGTTTCGATGTTTTTATGATGGTGATGAGATAAGTTAGATATCCCAGCACCGTGAGATTTATGAGCCAACGAGAGAAAGAATCCCCACTTTATGATCTTGCATAGGCGATTCAACCTTGTCACCCTTCTAGGGGGGGTTGAAAATCCGTAACAACCAGTCCGAATCATTTGCAGAAAGTAAGGGCGTGTTTAATACATGTCAACGTGTCAGATTTAACCCCTAGCTAGAGCAATTAATTATCTTGCCTAATCGCTCCATGAATTACATTCGCAAACCTTAACTTGAAATTCTCACCCCCTATATCCCATCCCACATCACCCCACAGAGCCAGCACTCCCGCAAAAGGGACTATCAACCCTTAAACAACTTGACCGTTTAAGAATCTCTCTTCTTCTCCGGAAGCTTCAACGGATACACAGTCGACTCAATTTTCTCCGGATACCTCAAACCCCCCTGTCTCCTCGCCTCATCCATAACATCCATAATAACCAAACTCTCCTCCAACGGCATCGTCTCACTCTCCAGCTTCCCATCCCTCACACACCGTGCCACCTCATCAGCCTCCCAATACATCCCCTTCCCATTCCCCGGAAACGAACCTACAACCTCCCTAATCCCCACGCCCTCCCCACCACTGTCACACTCACCTGGAAACTTGCGGGGTATCACCTTGAAACTGTCCGGGTGAAACGGGAACCCGAAAACTTGTATCTCCCCACTCGTGCCCTGAATTCGCACGGAGGGACCCGCAGCCCAGTGTCCATCTGGGTTGGAGGATATGCGGAAGTTAGTCATGGCGACAGCTTGAGCTTTGTGAGTCCCTGCGGGCGTTGAGGAAGGGAATTCGAGAAGGATTGTGGTGGATTCGTCAGCGCCTGTGGGCTGGTAGTGGATCATTTGGGACTGGATGGAAGAAGGGGGTTTGCGTTTGGACGGGGGTAGGGTGTGGTAGAGCGTCTGGAATATCCAGGTTAAGGAATAGATGCCCACTGTGTATATATACACCGTTATTATCGCTCTCCATGCTGCCACAACTCACAGAATATACTGCTATTGATGTAATAATCGCACTTACCATCCAACAACACCCCGCCCGCCAAATCCATGTTAACCATCCGATGCGTCGTCCCCCACTCCCCCTCAGGATCCCTACCCCCATCACTCGTATCCGCCGTAACGCGCAGCACCTCCCCAATCTCCCCGTTCCCAATCAATTCCCGAATCTGCACCGAAAGCGGGAAATATCTCGTCCACACCGCCTCCATAAGAAACAATTGCTTACTCCTCGCCGTCTCAGCGAGGATCCTCGCCTGCGCGGCATTGACAGCTATCGGCTTCTCAACCAGCACATGCTTCCCCGCTTCCAGCGAGAGCATCGTGTTCTGGAAATGATGAGAGTGTGGTGAGGCTATGTAGACGATGTCCACATTGGCATCATTGACGAGATCCTCATAGGAACCGTATGCTGCGCATGGCTGGGGGATAGAGAGGTCTGTTACGAATTTCTCTGCACTTTCGCGCGAGGTGGAGGAGGCGACTGCTGTTATTTTGTGGGAGATATCTAGGGCGTTGCGGAGGGAGGAGTCGATGAGCAGATCCATTGCGAATGCTGAGATTGTTGACGAGATATCATTGTTAGATTATTGGGCGCGGTATTCATTTTATTTATATTATTCTTCTATGGGTTTTATTAGGGGGATTGGATATGATTCATACTTTTGGCAATCCCTCCCGTGGCTAATTAAATATATATATATATATATATATATACATACTATGTCAGCTAATTGAATATGTGCCGTAGGGTGTGGAATGCAAGAAGGGGGAGGAGAGTGTCTATCCATACCCATGAACCCCCACCTGGCAATGTATGGTTCCGCCATTATGATCGTCGATATATGCAGCGAACTGGGCTTGAGAAGAGATGGCAGCAGCAAGGTTTGGTTAACCCACACATGATCCTCCTAACTAATATTGGATGCTAAGATTGGCGAAGGGTTGACATAAACTTATCCAAACGCTAATGAGGGCTTACGTTTGAGTTCCATAGCTACCGTCATACTCACATTAACAAACCTTGAATTTTATGCGGAATAAGCTGCTGTTATGCACGATGGTATCATTAGCATGTACTACGCTGGGTGCGAATGGAACCTCGGTCCGTAAGCTAGAAACCGGAAGTTTGCGAAAAGTCAGGGTTTTCGGCATACCGATGAGAGCCGGTGGTGAAGGCATGAATGCTAAGCTGATGGAGAGCCAGCTTATGACTGAACGAAGAAAATGTTAAGACAGCTAAAATAATTTCACAGATTTTGTTTTCTTATTCTTAGTTCTATGACTATCAACTCAGTAAAACAAACAGGCACAAAAACAACAAGAATAACCGGGAAAAATAACGCGGAACTCAGGTTTTCGAATATTGTCTGCTATTGGAAAGAAAGGAGTAGATGACAATCTATGAAAAAACCAGAGAAATATAGACTCAAAGGAACCATGCCATGCCATGCTCATGGAAGAGGTTGAAATAAAACAAAACACCGAAGTCTAAGTCAAGCCTCTAGACAGACTTTTCAATGCAATGAATAGCAGCCAGCTTTTATGTTCAAACAATATATTGAAGTGGCGAAAGCAGTGAGAGATATTAGGGTATAAAGCCTGCGTGGCAGACCTGCTCTGGGGTCATGGGTACAAAGTGAGGCCGGCCGCTCAAGGGCTAAAAAAGTAGGAAAAGAAAGGGAAAAGCTTCTAGGTGTAAAACATGTCAGGATGCAGGTTCAGTTTTTATTCTAACACTAGCTGTGGCATTTTCTGGTTCCTGGAGACAAATGAGAAAAATAGTTAGTATACGACACCCCTCCGTTCAGGATTGCTGTGCAAAATAAACAACGTGAGGAGACTTACTTCCGCCTTCCTCTTCCCCAAAACCGAGTCAGGCGTCCGACTCCCAGTTCTACCCACGGGCGTTCCCCGCCCCGTCACCGTGCCATCTTTCGTGAGCTCCGAATAGCAACTAGCATGATATATCCGACTGCCCACCTTGGTAGCATCCTGCCAAATCCAATCCTGCGCTTCTTCAGACCACGTCGATTCGAACTGTTCCTGGCAGATGGGGCACGGCACGCTTCGGAGCGTTGCGTCATTTGGCGCGTGGATCCATTGCGTTTGTGGCGTCTTCTTTGCAGCCGCTGCGGCAGCGTCGGTTGCCGATCCGTTAATGGAAGTTGTGCCTTCATTAGTTGGGCCGATGTCGTCGTCGCATTCTAGTGAGTTTATCCATTCCTGTTGACTACTGTGAGCTGGGGTTACCGAGATATATATATATATATATATATATATATATATATAGACGTAGGTTCTTTTGCAGTTACATACCCGTTCATCCAAATACCAGCTTCGGCTTTGCCCGCGCTTGGTAGCTTCAGTCATACGTTGGTTGGTTTTGAAATGCCAGTCCAGATGGCGTGCTTTTCTTTCCTTCCCTTGATCATCCGATTGAAAGCGTCGGCCACATGTGCCACATCTGTTTGGCTTGTCTTCGTAAAGAGTTGCAATTAGATTCGGTCTTGGTCTAGATAGAAAAATGGGTAACACAGTTATTACAATTACTGTTCAATATACTTTGTTTTAGGAGCGCTTACATTTTGATAGACGCTGAGGTCATTTGGACATTGATTTTGGTTTCGGATAGGGTGGATAGTTGAGGCATGGCAACCGGGGTTGCATATCCCGCTTGTCCAGGGAGAATAAACGGAAGATTCGTGGGTGTTGGAGGAGTAGATGTCACAGGGGGAGGAAGCAACCCTCGGGCTCTAAGAGAGGCGATCAATGGATTTTCTGCTAGGGCAGGTGCTGTAGAAGGAGGCGGAGGAGGTGGCGTGCTAGTTGCTGCTTGTTGAAGAAATGAGGGGATATGCGGTGGCGGCGGTGGAGTGAGACTTTGTTGGCTTGTTCTCACTTTTAAGAGCTCTGCGATCGTGTTCGGATTCAGCAGGGCTTGAAGGTTTGGCTGCGATGTCTGGCTCTGTTGCATTGGTTGCACCGATTGCACCGGTGGAGTTGGAACAGCTCGTGGAGGCGGTTGGGATGGTGGTGAAAGCTGAGATACCTGGTCTCGAATAAGTCTCAACTGATCTTGAGGCAGTTTTTGTTGCTGCAGGATATTCTGGAGGTCTAGAAGGGCTTTTAGCCGTTGCTGAATTGAAGGGTCAAGGGGATTATTTGCGAAGTCAACTCGAGAATTTGAGATCAGATTATCTATATCACGGTGTAATGCGCCAAGATCAACAGGTTCTTGGACTGGGTGTCCATATGGCTGGGACTGCTGGGTTGGCGTTAGTAGAAGAACAGCCAGCGCAATCGGGAGGCATTGAGCGCTTACATAGAGCTGTCCATTACTTGGGTGCTGCGGAGGAGCATTTTGATTGGATGATTGCGCATATCGTGAAGCAACTTGCGGCGGAGTTGGAGTATGTTGCCAGGTGGTCGAAGTCGGAGGCGTAACAACTCCACGATTCCGGCCGAGAAGATCCTGCTGGCTTCTCGCCTGCTGGTTTTGAAGGGCAGCTGTTCTGGCTTTGATCAGAGCATTCTCAATACTGCGAGTTATCTCAACAGGAAACACAGGTCTAGTGTCCAGGGAGCCGGGAACAGGCTCTTTCCAAGTTTTCAACATTTCATCCAGTTTTTTCCGGGTCTGAGAGTCGACAAGAGTATATGCGTTCATGAATGTCTGATAAAGGTTGCGGCCCAAAAATAGGGTGTAAGGCGTTCCTACATTTTTCACAACTGAATCAACTACATAGAGAGCCGGGAGCTTCTGGGCTGGGGGAGTCTACAAATGAAAATCCGAGTTAGAGGTGAATATGTCAATATTGCTACAGGTGCTCGAGTAGTTTCAGGGGTCGCAAAGCATAGAAGGACTGACTAATGGGTAACAGAAACGGGGGCAAGCAGGAGAAAGCAAGAAAAGTATGAAGTACCTACCGTTCGGATATGATTCTCCAATACTCGGGAGATGGCCATCGCATGTTCTGTGTTTTCCTTAGCGATCACAGTAAGATTGCTAATTTGGAATTTATCGTTTCCTGTTAGGTCCTCGAGGGAGTTCTTGTAATCTTCCGCGACTTCATCAGATGCCAGTCCTGCCGACATGCTGGGCACTTGGTATACCGATGGAACTGAGAAGAAGATTATGAACAGATAAATAGGAGGATATCAAAGACAAAGTGAAACAAACAAGAAAGGAATAGGAAAGAAGAAACGTAAATATAAGCAGGGCAGAAAGGTGAAATGAGTTTCCTTGGAGAATTTTGCAGTAATGTCCTGTTTTGCTAGGAGAAGCAGTGAATGGAATCCTTTTGTCTCTTTCTTTTTGTTCTGTGTCTTCTTGTTTTTGCCTGAAGCAAGCTTCTGCTAAATGAGAGTGAGAATTGTTTAAAATAAGAAATGAAAAGTTAGGACAGAATTTGTAGAATGGTTACTAGCTATTCCTTGTGCACACTTGACAGAACAGGCTGATGTGAAACCCTCCAAACGCAAATATCTCCCTAGCATAATCCACCACCCATACAACCTCCGCACGATGCCACCAGTCCTATTTCCGTCCTTCTCAGCAACAAAATGCCAAATACTCCAACAGCTAACGTGCTGGCAGCTAGGAAAGCCGGGGTTTGGTTAATAGCAGATGATGTATTGCCCCAGGAGGCAAATTAGGAATCGGGGTTGCAAAGCAACACCGACAGAAGAGGATGGGGGTAGAATCAAACTAGGGGTGGGTAAAATGAGATAGAAGAGTACAATCAAATACAAGGTTGCTGGCAGTGACAATAGAAAGTATGAGAGTTATGCAAGGGACAGCCGTTGCTGCTAGAGGGTATGGTTATCGTTACGTCTTCGTTGTCTTTGTTGTCGTAGGATGAAGCGAGTTGAAGATTTTTGGAGGTTGAAGATTGAGGCTCAGCGAAGGAACGTTCGTAGCTTGCGCCTTTGACTGGGATGAGTCAGCGAAAACCACGTGATCGTGTTACCTTGTGGGAGCGTATTGTTCTGTGTGGCTTTTAAGCGGTTGTTGTCCCCGTTGGGGCGTAGACGAACAGCACCCGAGCGCGGCCACGCACGTGATTCCGCGCATATAGACTATGCGACTTATTCCCTTCCAATATTACCAATATTACTCCGTACAAAGATCAACCCAAAGCGACCCCGCCCGCACGTGATCGCAGATATAAGAGTCCTAACTGTGGGAGCCTAGGCTTCCAAATACTACGCACTAATTAATATATATTTGTTGGCTCGGTTTGACCAGGTTTGCTTACGCTACTGCACGTATATCACGTGATGTAGATAGCCGCCCTCCGGAACCGGAAGGATTAGATCAACGAAGGCGGTAACTAATTAATTGTTGGGCATGCCTGCTCGGTAGCCGCCCACCGCACGTGATATACGCGTATATTAGTTAGCTAGCCAGTCCTCCCACCAATGGAAGACCAACTGATCAACGAAGGCGGGGAACCCCGTCATCACATGCGCAACGGAGGATCATGTGATGCGTGGTGAAACTGGCTGACTCACCCCTTCCCTGGGGCAGCCTTAACTAACCCCAATATAGGTTACGTACGATAGGCATCCCCCATCTATGACTCCAGGACTTCCATACCCAGGGAGACGCTTTTTGGATTCTTGCATGGTTGTCACCTTGGAACCCATCAGACAAAAGTCCATTCATCGGGGAATGCAACTCTGCATGAATACATGCTCCCGTCCTTCACTGCTGACATCTATCTCACTTCATCCAGCAATTTATCATTTGGTACATGTTTGGATATTTAGACTTCTAATATTACCCATCCGATCTGATCCTCACAATGAAGCTCTTCTCCGTCGCTGCTCTTCTGGCGCTTTTGGTACCGGCAGCCCTCGCAGGAAACCAACCCATCAAATCATTCGTGGTTAGCTATCCGGACAATACCCCTGACTCCGTTGTCGACCAAGCTATCGAGGCGATCCAGATGGCTGTATGATACCCAGATATTTAGTACCCACCTGAGGGGAGCGTTTGATATCTAACTACAATCCACTAACGGTGATTATAGGGTGGCTTCATCACCCATAGATATAACTTGATAAAGTATGATGCTGCCCTCAATTCACGTCCCTATTGACCTCTCGCTGAACCATGGTCTGCGAACTTAGGGGATTCGCTGCAACAGCTCCGGCACAGGCGATGGAATTAGTGTCGACCTTGGGAGAGGGATATAATGCTTATGTCGAAGAAGATTCCACTGTCAGCATTTACAGCCAGATCGTTAAAGTCGGACCTGGATCCTAAATTCTCACGCCAAGTGAGCCGTCAAAGTGGGAATTGTATTTCACAAATTGAATCATACGCCGGAATATTTCCGTCGACAGTTGGATTTTCCATTTTCTTTCGGCTGCTGTGGGGAGTCACTCTGCTTCTCGGCGTGCGGATATCAAATTAATCAGGAGGGTAGGCTAGAAACAAACAATCTGCAACTTATGTGCCTTGATATTCTTCCCTTGGGCAGTGGTTGTACATTTCATATTTGATGGGTTAAGTTGATTGGCCTCCACTTTTATTGTATTTTCTTTGAACGATATCCTTCTTTTCTTACATTCGGAGGACGTCTTTGACAGGAAGTAAATAAGCGAAAGTAGGCAGATACGACAAAGAATTCCAAAATGCGTTGGGTGTCTCGTTTGATTATCATATTGGAAACATTTAAACATGATATTTAAATGCTAGCATCAACTGTAAGAGTATTCAACTGCTCTGAATTATTTAGGCACGGATGGCAATGCCCAGATTGTACTGCGAAAATCGTTGTTGTATGGGGCAGGGACAAGACAATTGTTTGGGCCCATCCCTTTCCAAGGGATCTCCGACGCCATCTTTTAAATATATGGAACTTAACGTGACTTCTTGTTTACTCCGCACACGAGTCGCATCTCCAACCCACCAGACAAACACGGCTTTTAGGTGCTGCCACACTCATTCCCCCGCCTCCTCCCTTCCGTACCATGATGTGGGATCATTTTGGTACTAAATTCTTGCATATCTTGTAAATCCTTGCGGCCCAACCCCTCGTCACAATGCTCTCCGACCTCGTGTCGTCGACCCTCCTCGAATGGATCAACAGCTTTAACCTGGGGACTACCATTCGATCCATTGACCAGTTAAATGATGGCCCTATCCTCTGGGATACTCTTCAGGACATCGATCCGCAGTACTTTCTTGGAGAGTTACCGGAACGTTCTCCCTCAGACCACTGGGTTCCGCGATGGCAGAACCTCAAATACATCCACAAGGCATTGATCGGGTATATAAGGAACCAGAACGAAGGCGAAGTTCCGTCGGGACTTAATATCTCCCCCGATCTAAAAGCTATTGCAGAAGCTTCGTCGACAAAGGAAACCAACGAACTACTCAAACTATTCCTTCTCGCCGCCATTAGCTCGCCAAATGCTGAAACCTACATAACGACAATGCAGAAGCTGTCCACTTCGACACAAGAAGGCCTCAAAGATATCATCCAAGAAGCACAGAATCCGTCCGATGAGAGATTGGAGGAGCTTGATTATGAGCGGAATTACAACTCCACAAGACGGGATTTGCCCATGGACCCAGAACTGCGATTTGAGGAGCGTTTCGGAAAAGTGCTGGCGGAAAAAAATAAATTATCAGATGAAAAGCAGGAGCTTGAGAAAACAGTGGAGGATTTGCACAATCGTCTAGCTCAGCTTCAAGAAAGCCACGATATGGTGCTAGATAGGCTCACATCTACGGAAGACCGATTGGCTATCCTTAAATCTGGCAAAGCGGATTTGATACCGAATGCCAAAACGCTCGAGAGTAGAACCCAGCAGCAAGAGGATCTTATAGCGTCTCAAGAAGCTAAAATACAGTCTTCTCAGGACGAAATCGATAATCTACGGATGACTGTTGAATCTCTACGCGTAAAAAACCAGAGATTTCAGAAGCTGCAAGACGATTACGACGAAGTAAAGAACGAACGAGATCAGCTCTCCAGACGAGCAAATGCGGCGGAGAAATACCGACAGAAGCTTCAAGCCAGCCACGATTTTGAAAAGGAGAATATTGCGCTTAAAAATCAAGTGAAGAATCTGCAACAGCAGTTGAGAGACAGCGATATTAGCCAAAAATCCTCTTCTGAGCGTGATGTGGAACTCGAGGAATATCGTCGCGTCCTCCCAAGAATAGAGCAAGATCGTCACGAAATTCAAAATGTCAAGAAGCAGCTGGAATTTAACAACCATGCTCTTACCGAAAGACTTCAAAGCGCAGAAGACCAAATTGCCAGAGATGAAGCCACGATCAGTGAATTGCGTGACCGAATACGGGAACTCGAGGGCTTGGAGAGCCCAATAACACCAGGGAGCACAACGCCAAAGGTTCACGGGACTTTTCAGAGGGATCTTGATGAAGTTGGTCGACGAGAAGCGCAACTGTTGGTGACACCTGTTCCATGCTCAGTGGATACGCTAACTTGTTCCAGTAAAATCGAGAACGAAGGGCCCAGACGAGAGCTTGAAAGATTTAACGGTGAAATGTCACATTCGACTGGGCTCGGTGTTGCGAAATTTTCAGAGAAGTGAGAATCAAACTCTCCCTTGCAGCGATCAGACTCTAATAACGGAAACCGCAGTGACGCATATCAGAAACTACAAGATGAATATTCAGCCGTTCGCAAGAAGCTCACTGATGCAGAAAACGAATTAGAAGAAACAGATCGACAGTTCCGGGACGCAAAATCCGAATGTGAGTCTATTGCCCAAATGTTTTCCTTCATCCCCTGGTTGACATTGTTGAAGTGGGCTCGATCAGTAACGATAAACTCGACATGGTTGACGCGGCAAACGACTCCTCTCCTCCGGAAATAATAAAAATGCGAGAAGGCGTACAATCACTTCGAAACAGAATCGAAGAGCTCGAAACCAAACTTTCAGCCAGCCAAACATTCGTCAAGGAGGTGTCTGCTGAGCGTGACTCCCTCCGAGACATGATCACCAAGAAGGAGCAGGAGATGCAAGGCGAAGATCAAGCCACCATGGATGAAATGAAGAGACTTCTCGAAGAGGTCACTGTCAGAATCAATAGCACTTCTGATGGGCCCCAACTCTCAGGGACTGAGTTGTTGAGGCAGTTTGTTGAGACCGCGGAGCGCAGCGCTGAAAACCTGGCGAAGAGAGCAGAGGTTAGTGGACAACTTTTTAACTCTCGAATCGCTTTTCCCACTTTGTTCTCAGATGATCCCCAAATGGTCAAAAAGGCCTCTTGGCCAGGTGAAGGATTTCCCAAACTGTACTACTATATCAACCAGACCGCAGGTGGCTAGGGTTGGATCTATATCTAAACTCTCCCTTTATGCGCGAAATAGATACAAGCATTGGCAGACGCTGTTGACCAGTCGTAGGTCCGGAGTGCCCTGTCGCTCTGACAATGGTCGCTCCTCCTCGCCGCGCTTGTATTGTATTTTATCATTCTCGAGGCATACCGCTATCTTGTGATCTTGAGCGTTCGTTTGAAAATTATGTTAAACCGGACCTCAATCCCTCTACTAACTTGCCGCCAACGCATGGGAGAAACAGCATATAAATCGGCAGAACGAACTTATAAAGTCTCTTCAAGAACGAATTGAGCACCTGGAGGAACAAGGTTCAAGTTTTGAATCACAGGTAAAATTTGAATTCTCTTACCCAGTTCTACAACAGCCACCTTTGCCTCTACAAAAATAAAAGCCCAAGGCAAGAGAAACCAACTAAAACGCACCCATAACTTATAGAAAAACCTGATGCAAATCATACAACGCCAAGCACGCGAGATCGCGCTCATTTCATCAGCGTGGTATGACCAACAATCCCGACTGCAGCATGCCAACTTTTCCATGCAGCGATACCGGCATCCCGCGAGCACCAGCACGCCTGGAGCGGAGGTTCATCGAAGCTGGCTTGCGAAGCAAAGAGCTCTCGTGGCTAGAGGCAATGAACGATGAAAAGCAATATATATATGACCAGCAGGTGAGGTTCATTAAGTTGTCTTGGATGCAACCTGGAAATGAGGTAAAAATCAT
Organism: Paracoccidioides lutzii; assembly: GCF_000150705.2. Lineage (NCBI taxonomy): Eukaryota > Fungi > Ascomycota > Eurotiomycetes > Onygenales > Ajellomycetaceae > Paracoccidioides > Paracoccidioides lutzii. Next base: position 324,752 of record NW_015440974.1, on the reverse strand, counting down.
CAGCACATCACACACTAACACCAGGCCCAGTGGTGCAGATACATCAGCCATTTTGTTCCTCTTATTTTTTAAATTTTTTTATTCAAAAATTTTTTTTAAACTTCACTGGCATATATCTCTCTTATATTAGACATTTGTCCTTACGTTTTCCCCACCCTAGCATTTTTATTGGATTTATTCGGCATATTTGGATTCTGATATGCCATATTTAACTCGCCCCCTTTGTCAGTACAAAAGACTTGTTCTTTCCAGTTCATTTCTCTTTAAATAAATCGCTGCAGCCATTTGCTATTTTTATTTTCCTTATCATCTTATCATTAATCCCCATCCATTCTCTTTTCCTCTTCTGCGTAGATTTCTTCTCTTCCCAATAGCGCTTGCATACACATCCAAAATGCATATTTACTGATTATATATATCCCTTACACTTTTGAAGTTTCTTAATTTTCATTTGGTTTCTTCCCACTAATCTACAGACAGAGCAACTCATCTTTAAATCATTTAATCATCTTGCAAATTCGCATGTTTTATATGCCCCTCACTCCGATTTTAATAACGCGCTTTGATGTGTTCTTTGGGTCCCTATAGATAGCGGAAATCTATGAAGGGAAATAACATTGAACGCCATGAAGAACAGAAACGGATTGTAGAGGCTCATCGCGCATTTATATATTGCGGAGAGACCCCATTAAGTCTTGATGAATTGATAATGTTCTTGATATTTTTTTCCAGTTTCTCCTGACTCTATACATTTTGAATCACCAATAATGTTAAATATCTTGCATCGGCGTACTACAATCCCCTGGAAGGAGAGACGGAGATGGAAGGACGGAGGGTGAGGGAGGGGAGAAAGAAGACACAAACAAGTGAGGTGGGAATCATCCATAAGACCAGAATCATCGTGAAAAAGGGAAATGTAACTCGAACAACTTCTCCTCAAACCCATTGTCTCGGATTCTTCAAGACATGACACAGTTCTCTCTCCCGCACTTTGTCCTCACCACCAGCTTCCTCCTCCTCCTCCTCCGGAGCTCTTGAAGTGCCATCAGCGACCCTCGTCCCGGACACCGGGTCCATATATTTCCACTCTGCCGTCCGTGGCAAACTCATTAATATACTCTCCACACGTGCGCCAGGCGTGCGAAGGCCGAAACTCGTCCCACGATCATAGATAAGGTTGAACTCCACATATCGTCCGCGACGGATCTGCTGCCACTCCTTCTCAGCGGGCGTGAATGGCATGTCCTTTCTCCTTTCTATGATGGGGATGTAACTGGGGAGGAAGGAAGACAGGGCATCCGTGACAAAGGAGAAGAGTGCCTCTTGCGGATTTTGAGATGTGGAGGAGGCGTGGGGGTGAGAGTGGGATTGTGTGAAGAATTCGGCATCGAGGTCGTCGAAGAAGATGCCGCCGATGCCTCGCGCTTCGCCGCGGTGGGGGATGTAGAAATACTCGTCGCACCATTTTTTGAATTTGGGATAGTATGTGCCGTCATGCTTGTCGCAGGCTTCTTTGATGGTTTTATGGAAGTGTTCACAATCTTCCGGGAAGAGGTAGGATGGTGTTAGATCCGTGCCACCGCCAAACCACCAGTTCTTGTCGCCACTAAGAGGATTGTTAGGGTCCGAGGTTTCGAAGTAGCGGTAGTTGAGGTGGACGGTTGGGGCCATGGGGTTTTTGGGGTGGAGGACCAGGGAGAGGCCGGCAGCGAAGAAGTCGAGGGAGTCGACGTCAGACCCGACGAAGGATTTGTGGTCTGCGCGCATCTTCTCGATGGCGGGGCGGGGTAGTTTTCCGTACACGATTGAGACGTTGACGCCGGCTTTCTCAAAAATGTTGCCGTCCTGCAGCACGCAGGAGACGCCGCCGCCGCCATTGGGGCGGGTCCAAGCGTCTGCCCTGAAAGGCTTGCCGTCAATTCTGGATAATTCATCCACGATCTTCTGTTGGTGTTCCTTTATCAGCTTCTCCATTCGGAGTCGCATTGGAGAGGAGTCGGTGATGGAGGTTTCACGTTTGGTTGCTTCATCCAGTTCCGCTATTGAGGGGCTATCGAGTTTGGATTCATTGTCGGTTATCTGTTGATGTTTAGAAATGGGTCAGTTTTAAGTCTTTGCAAGAAAAGAAGATGTGTCATAGGGTTGGGAGTTGGAAGTTACCATTGAGTAGATCATTGATCCTATGAATACAATGCCCACGCAGATTCGGAGGTATGGTCTCCAGACAGTGTCTCGCTCACTGGGCCGGGGGTTTGGCCTATATGACATTCTGCATAGTTGATTTCGAGGCAGTCTTGCCAATTGGCCTCTCAGCACTGCCCCTCGGCCTATAGCTTTTGGGATAGATGCATAAACGCGTTGCGGAGCCATACTTGGAGCCATACTTATCTCCCAACTGAAGAGAGGGGATCACTAGTGTTACAATTGGAAAAAATGGGCAGAAAACAAGGATCGAACAACTAATCCAAGGCCGCCAGATCAGTGGCCATGCATATCCGATAAGATAATTAGCATTGGTTAATTGCCGGGAAAATGCGAAGTTGGAGAGATATCTTTTCTTTTCAATCTATCGCAACCAGCCGAATATCACGTGGTGCGGAAGCTCGGATTTTCTGGGATGGAGAGCGTTGATTATGTCATATTTGCTCCGTTTGCAAATGGGTAACTAACTATGCTGGCATACTCGGCGTAAGGTAGTTAAAGGAGCGTCTCTTCAAGGGATCGGGAAATTCCGATGATGAGAGTCTCCGCCTGATATGGATATCCACTGGATAGAGGAAGGGAAAGCATCAATCCCTCGATTTCATCGATAGTTGGGCCTATCTCAAGTCCTAAAAACGACGGGTAGTCATCGATGTGCCTTTTTGTCAACCTAGAACCAAAGCGCGGAGCTGAGCAGTGGGAACAGGAACAGGAAAAGACGACTGGGCAGAAATGAAAATGAGCCATCGGAGTGACATAGATCTCAACAACGCAGGGAACCAAGGCACCTTTGCTTGATGAGTTAGCCTCAAGTAATGAGACACATGTGGCACACTGCTGCCTACCAGACACCAGACACTGCTCCTGCGCCCGCACGCTGGAAGCCTGGCGGATGACTAGTAATTTGAAGGTGTCAGTTGTAGCGGTACCTCGTAACTGGCTGCGTCCCGCTGTGTCACTCGTGCGACTAGTGCACCTTCTTGTACCAGTACCTTCTACGTATTATTGATCCACAGGCGTCATGAGTCACGTGGGAATGTGCTGGATTCACCCCAACAACCGCTTTCCAAGCAGCTTAGTCATGCTGCTATTTCAACCAGCGTCATCTTCCATCTGTCACCACCTCTCAAACGATATCTATCTCCCTACAACCCATCTACCCACCCCATCCATAAATACGACATAGCCACTGCCCCGCATCAGCCCCATATCCCCCTATTTCCCTTCCTACGCTATTCTATCCAACGTGCAGTTTACAACTTCCATATCCATCATGCGTTCCAAGTTCAAGGACGAGCATCCATTTGAGAAGCGCAAGGCGGAAGCCGAGCGCATTCGAGCGAAATATGCAGACCGTATCCCGGTATCATTCCCTCACTTCCCTCAACCACCCCTCTATCAACCACTCATGCCCAATACTTCGTTCACCTTTCTTATTGCTATGCTATGAAGACCACAACATCGTATGAATCCCTGTGCTGATGTATATATCCCATATGGCGGTGAGCAGGTTATCTGTGAGAAAGTCGAGAAATCCGATATCGCAACCATCGACAAGAAGAAGTATCTTGTCCCCGCAGATCTCACCGTCGGCCAGTTTGTCTACGTCATCCGCAAACGCATCAAGCTTTCTCCCGAAAAGGCCATTTTCATCTTCGTCGATGAGGTTCTCCCTCCCACAGCCGCTCTGATGAGCAGCATCTATGAAGAGCACAAGGATGAGGACGGTTTCCTATACATCACGTACGTTGCCACATGTGACCATGGTATCCCTAATGAATATCCCGCTGATCTTTTATCTCTACGGTACAGATACTCGGGCGAGAACACATTCGGAGAATGTTAAATTCAAATATGTGCAAAAACCTGTTCTAACGCAGTCTCTCTCTTTTCCTTTTATCTATATCAGCTTTTATGCTTTCAGCCTTTTCAAGGGCGGGCCATTTTGTTGAAGCCGGCGAGGACAACGATGCAATATGAAACTATGGGGCTGAATTTCGGTCGGGAGCATTTTTATGTACGGGCGTTTTCTACTGTTGCTTGGGATATAAACAACAATATTTCTTTATCGGTTTCTTTTCTCTGCTTGTTTTATCTTTTTTCTCTTTTGTTCTGCGTGATTTGGCTTTCACTTAGTATGCCTGTTTCTACTTTTAACTTTGATTGTTTTTTGACTGGATGTTATTCCCTTGGGCTCTGAATGGCATCTACACAATACGCAGTGGCGTGCTTTCGGCTGTCGCAAATACGATGCATTCATATGTACTACCGGTTCCCGTGCACCCGCCAGACGACCATCGAGTTGAATCGATATCAATCCAGAGAAGTGTTAATTCGGCTGATACAGCCTTGTTTCTTTTACATCTCTCGCTTTTCTCCCCTCGGCTTGCCTCAGATACGGGAACGTGGCAGTGGCAGTATGGGCTTGTGTCCCATTTCAACAGTCACACTCCCAAAGCAAAAGTAAAAAAAAAAAAAAAAAAGTAAAAAAGGAAAAAAAATATCTCTTCATTGATAAAAATGCAATATTGTTAGCTTAATTTACATGTTGTATTTTATCCTTCTCTCAGCTCGATATTATTGATGTTCTCAAATAATAAAGAGTTGCGGGTTTGATTTATCATCCAGGCAGGCAGGTATCCATTATTAAGCGTCTGTATATATATATTCCAAAAGAAAATATTCAGAAGTGGAAGCGGATATCATCGTTGCCAAAATATGAGTCTTATGATGATCAAGAGATTTATAAGAATATTCAAGATATCCCAACTATAGTCACGCCCAACTGTCAGTCTACACCTCTGCCATAATAATTCCTTTGAGTGCAAATCCTTTCTACAAACGACTATAACCACATCCATGCACCCGTACAGCAATTGAATGATGTAATTCCCTTGAAATGCGCGACTCCTAATCGACAGCGAAAACCCAAGCCCATCCAAACAGCCCAAAACTCCAAGATGATGGATGCAAATATATATATATACAGTATTGTAACCACCACCATCACCCCCGTAAACCATATCTTGCGCTCATCTTCCACCTAATATCATACAAACAAACCCCCCCAAACCGCCTCATAAATAATACGATAACAGTTTGAAGCAATGACAGTTCACGTCCAAGATGCAACGATGACATATGCCAGCATCCCACAGCAACGAAGAGACAGCCAAATCGTCCTATATCGCGAGTCGGACATCAGAGGGGTTGGGCTGATCCAGCCAATTCAGCCCTAGGACGGCATCCACGGAGCTGCCTAAGTCAAGAGAAAGGGGTT